>NW_016107417.1:4403375-4422618 GCF_001604975.1 Cebus imitator | reverse complement strand
ATGTGAATTCCGGTGATTGGAAAAAAAAAATAAATTTCCATTGTTTCTATAGCTTTTTCCTTTTGTAAACTACTTTCCAAGTTAAATTTCTTTTATATTCATATGAAACATCTATTAAGGAACAGAATAAAATAATCATTATTGATTAAGGATCTACTGTTTTCATGGCTTGTAACATAAATTAATTCATTTATTCCTTTTCAACTTTAAGAAATTGATGACATAGTTATGCTATTACTTTTTATAATATAAGGAAGTAAAAAAAAAGTGACTGAGTCACTAAACTCACAATGTTAGCCTGAAATCAAAGTCGGTTCAATTAAATCCCCAAAGCATAGAATCTTAGCCTTGTTTCAAATATAAACAAATTTGCACTTGCCAGAACTTAATGTTCCTAGCTGATTAGTGATCAGATGGGAAAAGAATGTCAATCACCTGAGTCTTTATCACTTAATTCTGTTGGCACTGATATTTTTGAGAATGTGTCCAAAAGTAATTATTTTCAAACAGTTAGCTTAACTGTATTTTTATAAATATTATCTTTTTTTTTTCGAATGGGTGGGAGAATAACCAGATAACTTTATAACATTTTCTGTAGTATTCTCAAAAGTGCCTACACAGTCTGCTAAAACATTATTCAGTTAAGAGTATTGGCATAAATATCTTCACATGATAGGTCTAGCCATGTCTAAAACAAGAGAAGCAGTGATGGAAATACCCATTCATGATGGCCAGTAAGTGGTAAGTGTGTGGATTTCCACATTGTTGTTCAGCCAGGTAGAATATTATGAAATATGAAAGTAGCTGGATAATAGGTTTACAGGAGATGGTAACTGTCAATTCATGAGTTGCTTATAATACGAATCTCAGCTACCACATAAATCAACTATGAAGACAGAAAATTATGACACTACAGAACATTAGATTTATCCTCAATAAGTCTACTTTGATAAATCTCAGAAATCCTTATGTTCTTTAGCATCAAATACACATGAAGAAAACACCTTGCAAGATTTGAAATGAATGTTATGTAAGTCTCATTTTAGTTTTTATTTTGTTTGTTTTTCATCACCGTGATTGGTATATGCTCAGTAGTATTTCCATTCATTAGTATTTTTTTCATGATTTAACAATAAACATTAGATTAAACCAATCTTAGCCTTAATTTGAACTGGTGAATTTAAATTGAAGGAATATTTTCACATTTCTCCTTTGGGCTCAAGGTTTTCTGTACATTGTTTTTCATAACATAGGCATTTTATTTTTCTTACATACAACATGCTACTTGATTGTTATCTGAAAATATCAAATAATAAATAACAAAACCAGCAATTCTTTCAATGCCATTCAGTTTTTTATTTGGCCTTTCAAGGCCATTTATTCACTTTTTATTTCTGTTTCTCCTGTTAAGTTTTCACACACTCACAGACAGACTTCTTTCAGAAATTTCAAAAAAAAGGTAGTTGAAAAGACAGCTCCTTGAAAATACTAAGGCGCTTCTTTGAAGATACAAGTATTTATGAGAGCCTAGTAAGAGATATTTATGCAAGTTTATTATGTAAATTGCAAACTCAGCTTGCTCTAAGAAGATCTAGGCATTTCCTAAATCAAGCAGAGCCAAGTGTAGAGAAAAAGGCAGTATAATAATTATCTGCTTTCTAGTCCTTCCTTTTTAGGCCCTCTGGTGAGGCTTCCCTCCTTGATTTGCAAGTGGCTGCCTTCTCCCTGAATCTCATACAACCTTTGCACTGTGCATGCATGGAAACAAATTTATCTGCTGCCTCTTTCTCTGCTTATAAAAACACCAAATTTTATCATATGAGAACTCCACTATCATTACCTCATTTAACTTTAATTACCTTCTTAAAGATCTTATCTGCAAATACAGTCATATTGAAAGTTAAGTCTTCAAAGCAAGAATTTTGAGGAGAAAAAATTTAGTACAGAGCAAGTGGTTAAATCAAGAAGCTATTATAATATATGATTAACCATTATGTTATGATTTCAAATGATTTTTAAATTTATTGTAATTAAAATAATTTTGAATTTAGATACATTTTATGTTTTTCACATAGGTCTTAGTATTTACATATGCTACACTCTGAGATCCTTGATGCATATTGTATAATTCATTACCAGAAATAATGAATTGATTTACATTATCACTAGTGGGCCTTAAGGGTGTCCAAGAAAACAAAAATAATAAGTTCAAGAATAAGCTAGAGAAGTGGGTTATATTTCTACCTCTCTCTTCTAAATCCATATCTGGACATGCCAGGAAAGCAAGTGGGAGGTAACTGAATCCAAGAATATGTCAAGTTTATAGTTTAAGCAAAGCAAATATTTTTTAAAAACTATAAAAATTAGATTAAATAATGTCATTTGTATTAGTTGGAGTTCATGCTAAGCTGGTATAGTTAAGAAATGCAATATAGTGATTTAAATAAGAAGTGTATTTCTCTCTTACATAAGATTAGAGAATTTGGAGGGCAGTTCAGCACTTAGAAGCTTTTCCCCACATGGGTAGCTGCAAACCCAGATGATCGGGGTAAATGTCCTTTAGTATGTAGTTTTATGTTAGTATCTGTCAATGAGAGACAGTCGAGTGAAATTAGAAGATGGAATAAAGAGAGATCATCAATTTCTTGAGTTTATTTCAAACAAGATGTGTGAATGTGATGTTCTAAGTAGCTTCCAGTTATATTTCTAGAACATCTACAGATTGAATGGTGCTGTGTATCTGATGTCAAAAATTGTGACAATCTGTGGGAATTTTCCAGAGTTTTTTGAGATTTGTTGTGCCTTCAGACAGAGTCCTGGAAAACAAACTGCAACATTCTTTGGCCTTTATGTATCCAATTATAGTAAGTTTCTGATTCTTTTACACTAAAATTCTTTACATTCATTTTTGTAACCTAACTTCAACCAACTTAGCATTATGTATCTGAAGTAGTTTCAGAAAACAGAAGCTCAGTTTCCCAAACCTGTCACTGGTTCTGTGTTCTAATCAAGTTTGAATGTAGTAATAAATTCATTACAAGTACAAATTTAGACCCTGGTGTTTTATTGAACTCACTGAAAAAAAATATTGTCTTCAATTATTAAGTGCCTGGAATGAAGTATCTATAGAAGACAAAGCAATAGGAGAACACTTAGCTCTTCAGTTAAATAACAAGGAGAATAGATAATACAGATATACAAGACCTGCGGGATTGAGATTTGCACCACCTAAACTCTGAATAATTTGCATTAAAAATTATTAGTTTAGAGTTTTATATTTCCAGATTAAATCGTGGGTAGAAAACTGAAGAGCTTTTTTGATTACCCTGAAAAATTCTTAATTTCTTAAGGCTAAGAGGCTAAATTTTCTGGTCGTTGAACAAGTTTGATTTTAGAGAAGGCTAAATTTCATTATGTACATTTAATTCACAGCCTCATCAGGTCATTTAAATTGAAGTCACAATGTTGAGTAAGAGAGACTAAAACCTTGAATTACAAAGTAGACATTTGGGTGGATTCTAATGAATAAAAAGACCTTGAACTTCCCTCTGAGCTTCCCTTGCCAACAGAAATAGCCATTCCTCCTGATTTAAAGGATTAGTGAAATCTTGCCTGCCATCCCTGCAATGATTTCACCTAATAGAATAGCCTTTTAGGTAGATGCCAATTTTCATTTCCAACATCCATAACGTTTTTCTTGCTTTCGGACTCATATTTAGACTCAAATCCCAGCATACTGCAAAAGGATAATTGCAAAGACTAAACTGACAGGATGCCCATGTACACCAAGAATGGTATAATATTGTTGGCTATATTGGCAAAAACCTGATGAATGGGTGAGAATAATTTCTAAGAGTGTTATACCAGGGATGAAAAAAATTATTGTTGGATATGGCTGATGTAACTGATATTAACACAATTACCAAAAATGCTGAACAATAAATTTGAGCCATTAACAATATAGAATCTGCTGTCTTGAGCATATGGAAGTGACTCTAACATATTACAGATTTGTTTGAATGAAACCTGGGATCAAAAGCGACCTACATTAAATAAAGCTGAGATTTTGTCATATCCTTGTTATACTCTAAAGGAAGGAATCTAAAGGCTGTAAGGAGCAAGAGGGCACTAGTAAATTTATTATATATGTCTTGCTTCATATCCCTTAACAATCTCTCCTGGGACTATCCAGCGGACTTTCCCCCTACTGATACCTTGAGTAAAAGCATTTGTGTAGGAAGTATCAATGTTTTTGAAAACCTCTATATTGGCTGTTATCTGCAAGCCAAAGATAAAGTTAAATATATTGATATTGCAATGAGCTCTTAGGCTTTAGTGGGATGATAGGATTCTAGGGTTGCAGACTTCATTTAACCATGAGAAATCAGGTCAGCATAGTCATCAAAATGAGCAGCAGGGCTGGCAGTAACAGAATATTTTGATATAGACGTCTTTGAAATAAATTTTATTAAAATCAAGTGTGGAAATTCCATGACTTACATAATTTCCAGACTTGAACCATTAATTCACAGACCTAGATTGTGGAATTTGACTCACTTAGATAATTTGTTGCATTCTGAGTATGCGACTTCTACCTTTGCATCAAAAGTATTTTTCTCCCACTGACACCTTTTCAGACAACAGGATGTTGAGAATAGTTGAGAAACTATACGTATTTTTAGTATGTATTTTTAAAATTCCAAGAATTCTATTACTAATCCAAAGATTATATCTACCATAGCTGTAAAAGTGCTGATTTTTCTTCATTGGAACTGAAATTAATATAGTTTAACTTTTTTTTCTACTAGTACTATGAAGGAAGAATAATTACTATTTCTTCCTTTGTAATAATTGTAATAATTAGTTGTATACATATAGATCAAAGTAGCTATTGCAAAGATAGATTGTATAAACAGACTTAATAAACCAGAATGCAAACCTATGTAGAAAGAGGTAGGGACTTGAAGAGAGGGGAAGGAAAGTAGCAGTATTAACAAGAAAAAAAGGAAAAAGAAATAAAAGTAAAGCAAAAAGTGGCATTGCTTTGGAAGGCTGAGTTTTGCAGATATCTTAAGCCCAGGAGTTTGAAGCCAGCCTAGGCAACATGGCAAAGCTCCATCGCTACAAAAAAAAAAAAAAAAAAAAAAAAAAAAAAAAAAAAAAAAAAAAAAAAAAAAAAAAAAAAAAAAAAAAAAAAAAAAAAAAAAAAAAAAAAAAAAAAAAAAACTAGCCATAGTGGTACATGCCTGTGTGCCCTGCTACTCAGGATGCTAACGCAGGGTGATCATCACTAGAGCCTGGGAAATTGAGACTGTAGTGCGTTGTGACTGCACAACTGCTCTCCAAATGGGGTGAGAGAGCAAGACCTTATTTCATTGAAAAAAAAAGAAAAAGCATTACCTGCTATTATCAATATCGTCCATCATTAATTTATGGTTGTAGTTACTTAAATTCTCCTTACATTTAGAACTATTTAGAATAATTGTTTACATTTAGAACAATCTTTTTAAGGTAAAGATAATAAAAGCGTGTTTATTGAAATTGAAACTGTTAGGAGGACCTTGACATTTACAGCAGTATTTCCCCAATGTAGTTTTGTGTTCCTCAACTCTTCACTTATCCCCCACTTCCCTAGACCACAAAAAGAGGGCTGGATAACTTCAATTCAATAAACAATATGGGCTGGATGTGGTGGCTAACACCTGTAATCTCAGCACTTTGGGAGGCCTAGGTGGTTAGATCATGAGGTCAGGATTCGAGACCAGCCTGACCAACATGGTGAAACCCTGTCTCTACTGAAAATACAAAAATTAGCCCAGTGTGGTTGCAAGCGCCTATAATCCCAGGTACTTAGGAGGCTGAGGCAGAAGAATCGCTTGTACCCACAATGTGGAGGTTGCAATGAGCCAAGAGACTGCCACTACACACTAGCCTGGGTGACAGCGTGTCTCAATGAACAAACAAACAAACAATATGGCATATGCACTGGCCAACAGATATTTATGTAAGTGCCCTATGGAAGGTATTGTTCTAGGTACCTGAGAAGGTGGCATAAAACAAATTGCAAGTAAATGTTTGGGGTAAAGAAAATGAAATCTTTACTGGGTAGTATGTAGACAATGAAGTATATATGAACACATATTTAATTGTTATGTTCCCGTCTTTATTCAGCTTCATTCACTTAATAATTGTTAAGCTGATGTGCTGCCTTAATCTTAGCTTTCAGGCAAAAACAGGAGCCAGTTTGTTGTTAGTTTTAAAGTTTATTTATTTTATTGTTAATATATTTTGGTAGCCATTTGCAATACCATGGAGTAGTATTGAATATATCATGGTGACTTCTGTGAAACAATTCTGGAAACATGCTATCCTTCTGGGAAAATGGTGTGGTTTCACTGTGTTTTGGTGACAAGTGACAAAGAACAAACAAATCAGAAACAAATTAGTCACCAATAACATTTTTTCCCTTGACTGAGCTTTTGTCAATGTCACAAAAATTGCAGAACATTGGAGACTTGGACACATAAAGCTTTAAGCGTTCATTTTCTCTTTTGTGATGTTCTTCTACCTCATTTTGTTGTGTTTTAAGTGGAATTTGTTTCAGTTTCCAGCTGCTGGGTATTCGACAGCAGTGAAATTCTGATATGATGCTTTCAAAAGACTAAATAGTTTCAGTGATTATTTAGGCTTAGCAGTTTGTGGGATAATAAGTTGGAGTGTATCACTGCTAGCATTTTAAATGAGTGAACTTCATTTAGGAGTGAAGAGGTCAGTAATTCAGAATGTTCTGTTTCAGTTGGAGAAGAAAAGTAGATAGCAAAGAGAGTCCCAGCAGACCCCATGATCAAGCAGAAAGTGGAGGATGGAAATTAGGGAGGCTGCAAATCAAACAAGCAGTAGCATTTCCAAGAAGAGATAAATAAAGTAGAAATAAAGGTTGGTAAGGATATAGTTTAAAAGTACCCAGGAGAAATCATCCTGGGGTTTTGAGTGATGATCCTTTCATGAACAGCAGGAGGTTGAGTAATACACTTTCATTTGCTATCGTGGCTGTAGTTACTACCCTACCTGCATTTTGCATTCCAATAAAAGAAAAGATGTTTACATTATTTCTGTTAATTTTATTCTAGATATTCCAAGGAAATCAATGGAATTGCATACCAGTGGTTTTATTCTGTAAATTGCTAGGATTAATGTATTCAATTTTGAGTGGATAAATTAAGGTCTGCTAATTTGATTAGTTTTGTTTGAGCAAGGAAAATTGGTGCAATCCTTAACCAGGAAATGGTAGTTCACTAATACCGATTGATGTTAATTTCCACGCATCTTGATTCTCCATATAAAGGTGAATTTAATATAAACAAAGAGTTTATCACTTAGGAATCAGTAAAAGTGCTGTCCTAAAGATGCACTGAACCCCTGTAGACAAGAGAGACATGGAAAGAGAGAAAGAAACAGAGAGGGAGAGAGGAGTGCAACATTATGAACTGAAGAAACATTACCTAGTACACTATATTTTATGTTTTAAATTATTTTGCTTAAGTAGTTTACTTTTTGTTCAAAAATTACATATAATGCCATTACTCCTTTTGTATCCCTAAATTCTATCCAACAAGAACAGGTAAATTTTAGCATTCGTTTAGCACTATGATTACACATATACATTCAGGAGGAACATTAATTGAACTAGCTACAGTAGGTAGCTGGTCAAGCATGAGCACTACAGGAGAGGGTTCCTGAGGGTCAGGCAACCATTAGGTGATGGTCAGGTGGTTATTAACTGTCTCTCTAAAATACTAATTGGTTGCAGCCAGTTCCAGGGAAAGGCATTCTCCCAATAGACAGAAAACCTCTGAAACTGGTGATCCGAAGCTTCCCAATAACGTCTCAGTTTTGCCAGTAGGATCAAGCATGCTAATTAAGAGACAAAATGCTGTTTAATTTGTCTATAGTCTTCTAGGCACATTTGACTCGTAAGGGAAGAATGCCTCAAGTGATCATGCATATAACTCCAGTAAGCACACTGCACACGATTCCCTCCCAAATGCTTGCAGACCACTGCATATGTGAAGAGCCTGCCCCAAGGGAAGAATCAGGGAGAGGAGACGAAATGCAAGGCCCCAGAAGTATGCCAACAAATAAAACCCAAGTCAAAGGTCAAACAGGACACTTGATATCTCAAGTCACCCCCTTAGCCCTCTTCCAAGTGTATTTTACTTCCTTTCATAAATGATCTAAAGCTTTTTAACAAAATTTTGTTACTGCTTTAAAACTTGTCTTGATCTCTCTTTCTGCCTTATGCCCCTCAGTCAAATTCTTTCTTCTGAGGAGGCAAGAATTGAGGTTGCTGCAGACATGTATTCATTTACCCCTGGTAACGCTTTTTACCTTGATGCTTTTTGCCTTGGTGCTTTTTAACTTGAATATGTTCCACTGCTAACAGACTCATTATATTTAAATAATGTGTGTATATGACTTCCATTGTGTTATTTGTTTTTGAAAATTGCATTTAGATGTATAAGCATCATGGATGTGGCCCACTTTTACACAGCTCTTGTTTGTTCATTCAAAATATATGCTAATTCCTTAATAAACTTTCTATAAAAGAAAGTACATTTTAGTTAATCTGAGTCATTCTGAGTTTTAGAAGTCCGATCTGTAAAAATCCCCAATAATGGCTTTATTCTCCACTTGATTTCTATAGACAAAAGATTAGCAGTAAATAGTTTTAACTGAAGAATTACTGGGGAGTCCAGTGAAGGCATTAGAAGTTTCTAAGTAAGAGACAATACAGAGAGATAACTTCATGACTTAAGCTATAATATATATTTGATGCCAATTTTCTGGGATTTGGGGGATTTAAGAATCAATGAATCCCTATTAACATCTGAAAAGGCAGTTGATTCAGTCAGTGAAAAATTGAATGTGTAGTTGTCTTTATCTGAACATTTTATACTGAACACATCAAATATTTAAAGTATAAAAACTAGTTTTAATTTTCTCTTGTAATTTAAAGTCTTTCAAAAAGCAGGTGACTTTGAAAGTAATTCACTGTTGCTGCAAGGACTACTGGGTATGATTTTAAAAAGTATGAATTTGGGGTCTAGAAGATGCAAATTCAAGTCATTGATCTGTTGCTTTCTTCTCTATGACCTTGAGAAAGCTTCTATTTTATTTTAAATGCAGAAAATCAAACACCACATGTTCTCACTTACACGTGGGTGTTGAACAATGAGAACACATGGACACAGGGAGAGGAGCATCACACACTGGGGTCTGTGTGGGGGAACTAGGGGAGGTACAGCAGGGAGTGGGGAGTTGGGGAGGGATAACATGGGGAGAAATGCCAGATACAGATGATGGGGAGGAAGGCAGAAAACCACATTGCCATGTATGTACCTATGCAACAATCCTGCATGTTCTTCACATGTACCCCAAAACTTAAAATGCAATAAAATATATATATGTGTATATATATATGTATGTATGTATATATGTGTGTGTGTGTATATATATATACACATATATATAAGTGTACGTGTATATATATATAAAGAAACCAACATTTTGTTTCATTGATTTTTTAAAATTATTTTTGTTGCATTTATTTCTGCCATGATATCTTTATTATTTCTTTTATTCTAAATCTCTTCTGGCCTACAAGGTTTCAACTGAAGAGTCTGCTGCCATTCATACTGGAGCTCCATTATATGTTGCTTCTTCTCTCTTGCTGTTTTAGGATACATTCTTTATCCATGACTTTGGGAGTTTCATTATTAAATGTCTTGCAGCAGTCTTCTTTGGATTAAATCTGCTTGGTGTTCTCTAACACAGGGGTCCTCAAACCCCTGGCATGGCCTAGTACTGGTCCATGGACAGTTAGGAATTGGGTCACACAGTAGGAGGTGAGTGGCAGTGACAGATCATTGCCACCTGAGCTTTTCCTCCTGTCAGATAAACAGTGGCTGGGAACTTCCTTACCTAGCCTGGGAATCAGCCTTCATGACAGTGGACTTCCTTATGGCCCAAAGCAAGTGCAGAAATGCCATTCAAGAGTCAAGTCATATAATCAGCAATGCCAAGAGTCTGTTTGGTGCCTATTCCCCTATGGCTATGCCAGTACCTAAAATGCAAGACAAATTTCCCTCTATTTTTCCCTCTGCTTTTCTCAAGCAGAAGAAGTTTTACTTTGTTGCCACACAGCTGGTAATGCGCTGAGTCACACCTGAAGCTCACCCAAGGCCCTCAGTGTAGTACTGGGATGTCACTGCTGGTTATTCAGGGATCAAGGGCTCTTCAGTTAGCAGGCTATGAATACTGCAAGGACTGAGTTCTTTTCTTCAAAGTAGCAGCATCCTTTCTGGCCCAGGATGTGCCTAGATGTGTCATCTTAGAGGCAGTGCCTGGAATTGTGGCCTCATGACACTGACCATTGTTCTATCATGCTGTGGTTGAGCTGGTATCCTAGATGTAAGACAAAGTCCTCCCCACTCTTTGCTCTCCTCGATTGGAATAAAAACGTATCTTTTATAGCCACAGCTGTGCAACCTGAGGTTAGAGGATAGGTGATGCCGTTACTCCCTTGGCTGCCCTAGCTGGAGTCTCAATATAGCATGTGTCCCCCTCAGTCCACTGCCTTTGGGCCTAGTTCAGAATTAAGACCCTCCTAGGAGTTGCAGTTCTTATGATCTAGACGGCCTATCAAGTTTACTTGAAGACACAAAATGCTGTACCCCTCAGTGATGAGGTTTGCTGGCACTCAAGTTCCGTCCACTGGAATCAGGGATGTCCCTCTGGTTAGAGGTGGTTTAAATGCTCCCTCTGTGGGTGGGCATCAGCTGAGTATGGTCTGTTTTTTCTTTCTGCTCTAACAGGACAGCACTGAGTTCAATGCCTTGCAGTTGCTGTGATCTCCCTCTTCCAGTGCCCAGAGAAGCTCTCCTTAGCATGCTGCAGCTGCCAAGGCTGGGGAAGGGGTGGTGTCTGTGATTCAGGGCTGTTTTCTTCTCTTCAGTCCCTCTTTCAGTGATATAAAATTAAAACCAAGTACTGAGTGCTCACCTGATTTTTGGTATTTATGAAGGTTTTGTTTCGTTTTGTTTTATGTGTAGTAGTTGTTAAATTGGTTTCCTTGCAGTCGGGGTGATCGGTGGAGCTCTCTTTTCTGCCATCTTGTTATGCCTCTATCAGATTGCACGTTTAACCAACTATTCATCTGTAAATTCAATATAGCCAAAAACAAAACTAAATTTTGGATGGATTTAATATTTGAAATAATCAAACGGAGTACAGTTATTAGGGTTTTCCAGAGAAGCAAAACCAAAAAGATGTGCATATATGAAGGAATTGGCTCACACAATTATAGAAGCCAGTGAGTACAAAATCTGTGGTGTGGGCCGGAAACCTGGAAATCCAGAGCAGCCAATGACACAGATAAAGTTCCAAGGCAGTTAGCTGGAGAATTTCCTCTTGTTTGGGGAGGTTATTTTTTTTTCTTTTTCTCCATTTGGATCTTCAATTAATTAGATGAGGCCCACTTACCTTATGAAGGGCAATCTTTTTCCTCAAAGTTCACTGATTTAAATGTTAATTTCATCCAAAAAGAACCCCCTAAATTGACACATAAAATTAATCATAATAAATACACAACACAAAATACTCAAAAATAGTAAGGAAGACTAAGCATTGAGTTTCCAAAACAAATGTAGAAGTGTTGCCAACTAAGAAAGCCCCTATGTCTTTTCTTTCTGCCAAGAATGAATGTTCTTGGCAGTGAGTTTGGTATTTTTTCTTGAACTGTATACAGTTTGTTAAACCTATATTTCTGATTGCTTATTCAAAGGTATGAGATGGGGGATTGAAATGGAGATCAATGAGGAATTAAATTATTAATATATGTCTGTTCCTTCTGGTTCTGTCTCCCCCCTCCAAGGATGTTACTGAAAAGCAAGGAGTTACTTTTAATTGAATTGGTTACCATTGAGATAAATGATATTTTAAAAAGTTTAATTTTTGTGGTTACAATAGTTTTATTTGTTTCTGAAGATAAAATTTAGTAGTTACAAGAAATAATATTTTTATGGACAGATTTTACAGAAAAATATAATGTTTTCTCTAGTTTATTTGCTTTTCCCCCTAAATTTGCATGTTTAAGTGAGCACTTCAACATTCTACTCATCAACAAAACATCGTAAATATTATTTAAAATGTATCTACTTCACTAATATGTTTATAAGGCTTTTTTTCTTATAAGAAGATTAAATTTAGGAATACACACTAAATTCACATAATTCATTAATTGACAAAGAAGTATGCAATTGAAAATGACAAATTAGAATACTTTTATTTTTTATAATGCTCATTAAACAGATATTATGAATGTTTTCAATTCAGGTATCTGGTGAATATGATTGATACTATGTTACAAAATATTACACCTACTTACCTTGCCATTATTCATACTTTCTATACAGTTTTATAAAAGATAATTCATCCTTGCCTGAGAAAAGAGTTCTTTCAAGGTTGCCCCAATTATATTAGGAATTAGGAATAAAGTGCTTGTTGTGAAGAGAAACCAGTAATTCACTTTTTTAAAAAAATGTAGAATTCTGACTTTCAAAAAGATTATTGAATTTAGATTTCTCTTTATATAATAGACTAGGTGGCTGGTATCAAATACTACCATTTCTTCCCTTATAAATATTCAAGAGATAAAGCCATTACTTTTATTCAGAGAAGTAAAAATTATGGAAATGGGGATCTTGTCTGGTCACCTCCCCTTAATCTTTTCTTTAGTGAACCTCACCGCAGCATTCCTCCATAAGCAAACTACAGTGCCAGTTCTCTTATGATACCTCATAGAGTGAAAAAATAATTGATGGACATTTTCTTGAAGCTCGAACTTAGTAGAAAGCAAATAAGTAGCAAACAAACACAAACAAAAAGCAAAAACCATCAGGCAACAGGTGTGATTTAATGTTTCCATTTATTTATTTTTCTTATTTGCCAATTCATGACAGGCTTTCATCATCAGTGTCCTCTAACTCCCAAATTTGCCTGTTCTTTCTATGATGTCCCACTTATTTCTCACTTTCTTTTCTCCTGTAGATCTTGAGAAAACTGTTTCTGTAATGGATCCTCTTCCTCTCACTTTCACGTATGGTTTTCTCTGTAGTCTTCATATTAATTATTCTATGTGAAGGCCTCTTACAGTGAGAATTTGAAAGTGGTATCTTCCCTGTCTCTATTGTGATTAGAAAACACTTCAACCAATTTGTAGAACCTCCTACCATCATGGAATCTATTTGCACTAGTAGATAAGGGTTTCAATTTTCTTTTGCTATCCTTTAATTATTTCACTTCACATAGACTTTCTATTTTCATTTTTCTCACAGTATGTTTAAGCATTAAAATAGAAAATAAAATACATTTATCCTGCTGCATGAGCTCAATTATATTCCTTTGACATTAATTACATTTTATGTGTCAACAAATACATGTTGTGCACAGGGAATGATTCTATGAGCCGTCTTTCATAGAGGGCAATTACAAAACAATGAAATTTAAATGAAACATAGTCAATCTGAGTGTACAATATATGAAGAAAAACAGAAGGGAGACTAATTTGTCTCTTTATTGACTACCTCCTGTGGAGATAGATGGATGTTTGTACTAGCTTTTCAGGTACTCCCGTTCCCAGTGGTAGAGGTGATGCAGGCATACTCATCACTAATTACCAAATAAATTAAATTAAGCAAATATTTACTGAGTGCTGTACCTGTGAGAGAAGAAAAATAATAGCTAAGAAAGGATATGTTTACTTAGAAGATACTTGCTTCCTACTGGATTTGACTAGGTCAAATGTCACTATGGGGTGTCATAAAAGCACCCCAGTGAGGAGTCTATGAATTATAAGATTCAGTATTATAAATATATGAATTCTCCCTCAAACTGATCTTCATATTTACTTCAATCCTTGTGACAGGGGTAAAATACGCTGTTCTGGCATATTGACTGTTTAAACTAAAGACATTTTAAAAAGAGGAGATGAGAAAAGATCATTTTGAGCTTCATGCTGTTTCTTAAGAGCAGGAGATGAAATTCCTGTTAGAAATATTCTCTACCTGTACTAGAACAAAAGACAACATTCTTATCCTCAAGGGAAAGGAGCTGAGATCCAAAGAATACGTTACAGATCTTGTTAGAATGACTGTTATCTTTTAAGTAATTCTCCACAAATAATTAAGCCAGTTTTACATTTTATTGTTTTTGTTTGTTTGTTTTACTTTTTTTTTGGTCCAATCCACTAAGTTACTGACTCAAACTGCTTCTTTAAGGTCTTTATTTCTTTATAAGTGTCCCTATGCCATGTCAAATATATTATGCTTTTCTCCTTTTAAGCTATGCTTTGTTAATTTAATTCTTGGACACAGCTAGGATCCTATGAGAATAGACATGAGATTTTTCCACCCCTATAACACCCAGGGAAAAATATTTAAATGTAAAGATAAAGTCACTTTCAGAGAAACTTGAATTGAGAAATTTGTTGCCAGAAACCTTGATTAAAATAAGTAAGTGAGTTCTTCTGGAAAAAAGACAAGAATATCAGACAGGCACTTTGAAATGCACAAGAAAAGAAAAAAACGCTGGAAATTATGTAAGATATCTTAAATTGAACCATATTAAATCAACATATATAGGAAACATAGTAGAATATTGGTAATCGTATAAAATTCAATGTAGTAAATTAATGTGAACTATGACACCAAATAATCATAATGATATCTGGAATTTAAAATATACATTAAACCAAATGCATGTCATCAACAACACAAACAATGGAAGGGAGAAAATTGATTTAAAAGTGTTAGGCTGGGTGCAATGGCTCACGCCTGTAATCCCAGCACTTTGGGAGGATAAGGAAGGCAAATCACGAGGTCAAGAGATTGAGACCATCCTGGCCAACAAGGGGAAACCCCATTGCTACTAAAAAGACAAAAACTAGCTGGGCATCGTGGCTTATGCCTATAGTCCCAGCTACTCAGGAGGCTGACGCAGGAGAATCACTTGAAATTGGGAAGCGGAGGTTGCTGTGAGTCGAGATTGCACCACTGCACCCTAGCCTGGGTCACAAGGCGACTCTCTGTCTCAAAACAAACAAAAAACAAACAAACAAAAGCATTTTAATGTTTATGCAATCTCAGCAAAATGACAGAATCAAAAATTTTACATTACCAAATATATTTGGTACTTTGGCCTGAAAACATGAAGTATATACATGATATTTAAGATAGTCACTAATAATAATTATTATATTAATATCAACTTAGCAGAATAAAAATACAATAAAATGAGTAATCAAAATGAGGCCAAAGAAGAAAAATGAAATATATAAATGCAAATACTTATTTAATAGTTACTTTTAACAATGAGTAGTGGCTTAATGATACTCTAAGTTTGTTTTTGTATGGAGATAGGAAGAAAAGCTAATGATCATCAGGATAATATCAAACCACTTTCAGTTGCTGATAATTCTAAATATGGATATTAAGAGTAAAGAAAAGGAGAAATTTTACTATCCTTGGGGCACAATTCTGAAAAATGAGGCCGTGTGTTACATATGAATTCCAAGTTTCAAAATGCTTCACGGAAGAGAATAAGCTGATATAATAAAAATAAATGTAGGAAATGCTAAAAGTTAGCCACTAAGGCAAAAATTTCAGGAGTGTGATTTCCACACCCGAAAAAAAAATTTCATGACAACATGATAAAGACAGGGGAAGCACACAAAAAATTATATAACTGTAAAACATTCATATGGCTATTAAAAAGAATATCCACCATGAAATAAGGAGCATGAATTAGCAGATAAATCAATGTCCTGCTTTCTTCATTGAGAGATTTTTATTTGAAAATGTAACCAGGACTACAGTGTAATGAGTTAATTGGTTGAATTAAATTCTAGTAAAATCTTACTGACTCTATACACACCCTAGAAATCAAACTTGGAGTAGCAATAGATTCTAGCTTATGATATTGGGTGGAAAGAATCTCCAACCAAAATTCTGCCCCCCACATTCCTGGATTAAGTTGCCTTGCCTTAAAAAGTGAATTGAGATAGGGTCATACAAATAGATTCTACATTTTCTGTAGGATTAAATGTAAAATATTCTGAATAAACTTATAATGATTTGTGGTAGAGTTTGCTGTGCTGACTTCTTAATGTAACAATCAGACTACATTTCTTAGTCTCCTTGAGTCTCAATGACAACGTGAGTAGTTCTCACCAATACAATGTGACTGGAAGTGTCATTTCTAGATTGAGGTACTAAAAACTGGAAATATCTTCTCCAATTTTTTAAATAAAACATTTTTAATCTATTAATTAAATTGAGAGAACTCTTGATGAAAGGAGAGTTGCCAAAATAAAAAAGGTTGGTTTCATAGTTATATCTTAAATTCTTATCATTCAAATGAGCCACAAACCCAGAAATACTTGTGTGAGTAGTTGCATGGAGAGAAAATATATTACATTTTTAAATGCCATGACACTGAGATTTTAAGTTTTATCTGCTATACCATTTAATATTACTTTTCCTTATTAATAAGAAAAATTTTCTTTTTTTTCTACATGTACCTATCTGCATAAATAATACGCACATTGCTTAATTCATTTTCAAAACATTTGTAGATTTTTCTTTCACTATTTTGCAGAAGGACACAAGTAACATAAAAATCCTCTTGAGTATTCAGTGATGTGAAAACCAGTATAGGTATATTGGTTGATAAATAGTGACTAGCCAAGTCTCAGCCCTCAGTGAATTCATAGGCTAGTAAAAGGGGAGATGAAATAGATAGGTAACCCTAATGAAAAGAACAAAATGTTAGCTGTTACTGAGATTCAGTTCATGTAAAAGGGAACAGATTTCTAAATGGAATTGTTGAATATTGGGATGTTAGGTAAGGGTGCATGGAGTTTGAAAAATGCTTATTTTAAATATTTAGATGTATTTGTAAATCTACAAAACTTGTCCCAACATAGACAACTATTATTTCTTGACTGAATTAGAATTTTAGCATTAGTTTGCATAGATGGCATACATATCAATTGTTTATGTCAATATAGGTTGGCTAATATTTATTTTGTGTTCTTTTTTAAAAAGAAAAGATTACATTTATTTTTGAATTTTAAGTAAGTTATTTTTATATATTTATATTCTAAGAGAAAAGTTATGACAAACCAAATTATATTACATGTGAGCAAAGAGAACTTACCAAAAAGAGACAGCAAAGCTCAGTCAAACCATGACAAAGCATGTGTACATTTTGGTTTGGTGTATTGATTATTGCTAATGTAAATGTAATTTACAAAATTACTAATAGAAATTTGGGAAAACAATACAGTTAGGTACTATACAATGTGATATACTCCCACACAAAGTCTGCTAAGCAATTTTTTGTTGGCAATAAAGGTCTTTAAAATCAGTTAACTTATGATCTGTAACTAGTAATGCTACTATAAAATCTAGTGTCTGGCAATTTTTTTCCTCCAAATTTTCAAGTTTTGATTTTAAAACAAATCCAGTTAAAGTCCTGATTAATTTTTTTACATGTCATAATTGGTGACATTTTTAGTGTTTTTAGTTTGTAGAAGATAAATATTTAGAACTGTTTTTCCTGCATCATTTAAATTTGCAAACAAACATCACATATTATTAATTCAAATATTTCTATTTAACAAGCTTGGTTTTAGGAATAAGTCTCATAAGCACACTGCTTTTAGAAATTAGTTAGGTGACAATTTTTCAATTAAGCTTTAGAAATTGGAAACATAATTTTAATAAGAGTTTAAGTTTTGTCATTGCTTACAATGACTGTAAAATTATGATGCCATTATTGGAATACAACTTTGACAAAAGAAGAAAACCATTAAGCTCTTAACAAATATAATTGTATTTGTTTGAACTAATTTTATGTTTTGATTTTTATTTGCTATCATAACATCATTATGCATTTTATATAACATAAAATATATTTTTAAAAACTCAGTTAAATTAAAAATTTTTATCTTCTAAAGATTGTCCTAAAATAGTTTAAAAATTAGGTTAACTGAAAGTTATATTTAGATCTGGAAAATAATGTGCAAGTTAACATTTCAAAAACATAAATTTAAATTTAAAAAGACATAGATGCCACTCTGTTAGCTATTAGTTTGCTGAATAAAAATTGCTGTTTGTTTGTATTTTTCTTTATTCTTTTTAAGTTTTTGTTTCCATGAGTTGGGAAGCACTCAACATTAGTGTGCCAGAATGCAGAATAACAATAAACATGCAATTAGTTTTAGAATTGTCCAAATTAAATATATTCCTGTAAAATGAGATTTCTCCATTTTGTAAACATTTTGTAAACTAGAAAACATCTAAAATAACATTTTTGATTATTTTCCTGAAATACGTTAATGAAAACAAGCATTCAAATTTACGATATAACTTTAAATTTGCCATATTTTTATTCTTTTCAATATGTCTTATATAAATGAAGGATAAGTATATAAAAATGTTTTAAATACAATTATATTTTTTTACAAGTTTAGCCCGTGTTGGTTTTATAGCAATTTGAATGTTAAATTAAAAATCTGTTTTCCCAGATTACTATCACTTTACTGGTTAAGAATCACTGTATTTGGAAAAATGGAAAGTGCCATACTATGTATTTGAGAATTTTTTTTTTCAGAAGAAACATGAATAAACCACAATTTGCACTGTATGTTCAGGGATGGGAAATGCAGAAATAGTCTACATGCATCTGGCTGAACTTTTTGAACTATTTTTAACTGTCTTATTTATGTGTAAACTTTTCTGAAATTCGATTTTTATTATCTGTAAGGTTCCTATTATTATTTGCTTGTCTTGTGAATGAAGATTATTAATTCAGTATTATTTTCCTTTCCTTTAGAAGTCACTGTGCTTTTGTATGAAGCAGTGTATGAGTTTATCATTACTGTGTAGCTGGAAGCAACACAATTTCAAAGTTCCATTCTGCAGGTCATAGTCTAGGCACAGTATAACTTGATTCTCTGCTCAGCCTCTCAGGAGGCTGTGATTTAGCTAACTTTGGCTATACTGAGGTTTCTCTTCTATAGCTTGGAGTTCTCTTCCAAGCCTATTCAAGCTGCTGTTTTTTTTTTTTTTTTTTTTTTTTTTTTTTTTTTTTTTTTTTTTTTTTTTTTTTTTTTTTTTTTTTT
>NW_016107417.1:4380741-4403340 GCF_001604975.1 Cebus imitator | reverse complement strand
GTTTCATGATGGTCTTCCCACACATCCACATTCCAAGTTGTAGGGTCCCATTCTTTTTCAGTCAATGCCTTCACTTTAACAGTAGACACCTGGTAAGACTCTGTCTGCAGGTTAGCCACTCACATAATAAGAGCCTGTGTTGGTTTTTCCACTATTTCAACTCTTTCTCTACACAGCAATCTTACTCAGGACAATCTTAGCAGATTTGAGGCTCAGTATCTGTTTCTGAAGCTGAGAGTTAGAATCTTTGAGTTCATCATTTTCTTTCATCACTTTGTCCAGTGAACTTAGGAGTAACCAAACAACTTCATTTTGTTTCTTGGTTTTTCACATATGGTCAAAAATATTATGTATGGAGTCACTAAATGCCTTGCCTCTCAGGAGCAGTGAATCAGAAGGGTCAAATGCATTTATTTTGCATAACTCTCTAAACAGTTTACGCCAAGGACTATCAGTGTTCTCCATCTATTAGAAGTAGAGTGCTTAGCATTTTGGCATCTAATCATATAAAGCAGCCAACTCTAGATTTCCCAAAACCAATGAAAGCACTCCATCTTTAATATTCTGTTCCTCTAAAACTACTCCTAGTACCAAAATCTGTATTAGTTAAGGTTCCCTAGAGAGACGGAATTTACACACACACACACACACACACACACACACACACACACACAGAAACACACACATTATGAGTTGACGAAAATATATATATATATATATATATATATATATATATATATATATATATCTCCCGTAATAGGCCATCTGCAAGCTAAGGAGCAAGGAAGCCTGTCCGAGTCCCAAAGCTAAAAAACTTGGAGTCTGATGATCGAGGACAGGAAGCATCCAGCACAGGAGAAAGAAAGATGTAGGCTTGTAGGCCAAGCCAGACTAGGCTTTTTATGTTCTTCTGGCTGCTATTGATCCTGGCCATGCTGGCAACTGATTTAGACTGTGCCCACCCAGACTGTGGGTCTGTCTTTCCCAGCTCACTGACTTAAATGTTAACCTCTTTTGGCAACATACTCACAGACACACCTAGAATTAATACTTTGCATCCTTTAATCCAATCAAGTCAACCCTCAGTATTAACCATCAGAAATGGCAATGTGCTATGTAAAATACGTGAGATTATGAAACACTATTATGGTCAATGGGACATAATCAGATGGTCTTTCAGCTTACATTCCCATTACAAATGACAACCATGACATTTTCTTCCTTCCTGCTTCTTCCTGCTTGGTTAGAAAAAGGAAATATATTACCACAAAACCATAAGCATGTGGTAAAAAACTGAGTCTTGAAGTATGAAAATGAAAAGATGGAAACAGGCTGAATTTCTGAAAACAGCTTTGAGTCACCATGCTAGCTGTTCACTTCATGATACAAATAAATCCTAATGTCAGTAGTAGTTTTTTTTTTAATTCCAGCAGGCAAATGAATGTATTCCTTATGAATGTATCCACCCACCCCGTTGGCTCATGTTCCTTTCCACAGAACAATGTAACCAGCAGGTTAAGTGAAATAATATATGTTCAAGGAAGATTTATTTTACTGTTTCTCCTGACCACGACCAGACCATAGGCAAATACAACAGGTCTGTAACTCTCAAGAGATTCTTAAACATGTACATTCAAGTTAATATTTTAGTACACATATTCTTCTAATTTATTTTTATCAGTAGGTATACATCAAGACCCTTCTCTAGATTTTCTCATAATATATTGCAAAAATTTGATATCAGCCTTTAATTTATAATAATTAATTTACCTACATTTATTTTTATTTTATAATCAAGAAGTAGAGTGAGAATCAGAGCATAATAACATTTTGTTAAACTACTTCATTGTTTTTGGCCCACCTCCCACTTTATAATTCCAGTTAGCAAGAAAGCAAATTATTACATCTTGTTTGATTGCTCCTCCATATCAACTTGATGGTCTGTGTATATTGCCCTCAATTTGTTTGCATGACTCATTACGTTTCTTCCAAATATTCCAGTAGATATTTTCTGTTACTAGATTAATGCACTCTTTGATTCTTTCTCTGATAAGTACTTCTCACTTCACATTTTATCTCAGACATGTTAATAGCTGACCTCCTTCGTGACATTTAGAAAATGAGATGAACAGAAACCAGCATGTTTTATTATTATTTCCAAAAACTTTTATTCCTTTACCCATAATTGGGGTCACATAAGCAGTCTGAGATTTTGATTAGACATCTGCCTTTATAGAGACTTGCAGTAATTACGCATGAGAATGTTTTCAGCATATAAAGAGAGGAATGAATTTGAAAGATAGCAAGAAGAAACAATAAAGATGTTAGTAAATTGTATTTTAAAAACATTTGGGGAGAAGGAATTTTATAGTACACGATGTCTGATAATTAGTGATAATTGATAGAGAAGTATCAGATTTTGTAAATAATATTTTGAAATTAGAAGACTGGATAATAAGGTAGTGTGAGCCCTTTTTTATGAGATATTTAACATAACATTCATCTGATCCTGATTTTTGAGACTGAGCTTTGCCACAGACAGTTAGGCTTTGATTGTAAGCTACTGAGATAAAATAGCAGTAAAATAAAATAAGAAACCAAGAATTTAATGTGAGAAAGTGAAATTTAATGTGAGAAAGTGAAATTTAACGTGAGAAAGTGAAATGGTCAGCTTGTTGAAGTTGGTTATAGTTTACTAATATGAAAGAAAATAAGGCCATTTACTGAATTGACAAGAAAATGCTAGATAATGTTTTTATACATTTCTGATTTTCTGTCTCATTTTTATTACAGTAAAAATTAAAACTGAGATTGCATTACTAGTATTACTACCATTATGCTGATATTTCATAGATACTATTTGGTGCTTTGGTATTGAGACATTAGAGTGATAAAGGGAAACAATACACATTTTTTGTTTTTGGGTAATAGAGAGTTTTCATACTTCTCTTTAAAGTTTGATGTTATTCTAATTAACAAAATTAAACAATAATTTTAAGAATTCTCTGTTACTGCTTTTCCATGGTTTATTTTCACTTATTGAAAATTTTATGTAACTATAACAATAAAGTATACAACTAAGATCAACTTTTCTTTCCAAATTTAAGGTTTTGTTTATATTTTTGAGTCATTTTCAGAGAAGTGCGAAACTAACAGCAAAATTGACCCCATTTGGAGATTATAATCTGTGATTGGAAATACACTTTAGATCTTCAGGTGTTGGAAATAAAAATTAAATACAAATGCAAAACTATAAATAGCGAGTGATGCCATGTGGCCAGATGAAATCAGACAAGATATGATAATGAGATTATGATGTGCATCTTGAGACATATGTAAAAACCTCAAACCTTTACAAAAGGCCTGGAGCTGAAACTCAGCTACCCAAATTCAGCCTCCATAATGAATATAAAGGATGTCATGGCTGATACACAGTGGGATAAATATTAAAATACAGTACACAACTGTAAACAACAGTTAGGGTAGTGGTACTGGTGCAGAGCAGTTGAGCCTCAACATTGGGGCTTAGCCTTGGGAGGGTTCTTGGCTTTGCCCAGGAAAGAATTTGAAGGCTAGCTGATGGTGTTAGCAACTTTTATTGAAGTGGCAGCGTACAGCAGCATCAGAGGAACTGCTCCTTGTACCAGGGCTACACCACAGGTAGTGTGCCCACAGTAGCAGCTCCAAGGCATTTCTGCAGTCACATTAATACCCACTTTTAATTATACAAAAATTGAATGGTGAATTATGTAGAGATTTCTAGAAAAGGGGTGGTAAATTCTGGGTTGTTGGATGGTTGACATAGAAAGAGGCAGTAACTTCCAGGTGTTTCCATGGCAATGGTAAACTGCCATAGCAAACTGCAGGGCATGCCTTGTGAAAAGCTGCCTCCTCCACCCTGTCCCTGTTTTAACTAGTCCTCAGCTTGGTTTAGTGTCCCAGTACCACCTCTGGAGTAAATCCCCACCTTCTACCTCAGTACACTATCTTCTGTCTATATATTTTCATTGGTAACCCAAAATATGCCCAAGATGAGCAGGACACTTGTTCACATGGCTGCTCACTTTGATCCTATTTGATCCTATCCCCACTTCCATCCAAATTAAAATGTGTTCTGGAGATCCAGAACTTTTATTTGTTATATTTATGGCAGTCACTTCAGTTACTTGCACAAAATTCTGCCTAATATGGAGCAGACACTCAGTAAGTATTATTTTTGTTTATTGTATAGACAAATTATATACAAAAAGACAAATATCTAGAAACACTGAAAAGACGGAAGGGACTGACAGGAGTGACATCACTTCATGTAAACAAAATACAGATGCCCACAAATTTATTATACAATTTGAGCTTATTTAAAATGATTGTATGTCAAAGTGCAAAATTATTCATTTCATACTAAAAAATATAATCTTGCTGTAAAAATAAAACAAAAATAAAAGCTTATATTTCAAAATCATAGTTTTTGTTGAAGGACTTGGATCCCTTAATGATTTCTAAGAAAAAATTATTTCATTTCTAAGAAATTGAATTTTTCCCAATTATATGTTATCTTTCAGTATTTATGAATTTGACAGTTATTTTAACAGCTCACTTAAAATTTTTCTCTATATTTTTAGAACATTCTTTGCCTACATCTCTTTATTAATATCAACAACAATAACGATGCATAATGTGGTTAAAATGTAATTCTGCTCTAAATATTAATCTCAAATACATATTGTTAGACCTCTCTCTTATTTTGCTATACTTCCCTCTATAGTTAATTTGTAAATATCTAATGAATTTGAAATGCTGACAAAAGTCAACTAACATGTAGTGATCTTAGCCATAGTATTATCTTTAAGTACTTAATTCAATTGCTGGAAAAATTAAATCATGGAGGAGGCATCATCTGAGAACAATATGATTGCATTAAATCACTTTATATTCAATATACACATTTAGGCACATACACCTTTTTATTTAATGGCAGTCATCTTACAAAAGTTTACAAACTAAGAGCATTAATTTGAATATGCTGTTTGTTCCTGCTAAAATTCCAGAACTCATACAGCTGAAAGAATGGCTTTAGGATTGGAGCATGAATAGACACTTACCACAATGATAATATCATGATTTAAATTAAATATATTTTACCACTTACCTCAGGATAATTACTGTTATGAATGACTACCTATTCTTAGTAAATTACTTCAAAGACATTGATTTTACCAATTAAACAGTTCTATATATCTAAGAGCACAGTATATTTCACCTGTGCCTCAGCTTTCTACAATCATTAATTTTAATGCTCATTGGTTACTTGCACACTCATTTTATCTGTGTTTTTTCTCATCTATTTTCCAGCATTAGAACAGAACATCCCGGTTCATAGCCTTTAAAGTCAAAATTCCTTTTGTTATGAAACATAGTCCCTGGCTATTTACTTATTTGAATCAGATAGCACTTTCACTATTTAAAATGTTTTGACCAGTAAAAGTAGAATTGGGTATATTAAACATTTTTAAACTTTAATTCATAATTATTTTTGTAAATTAAATATGGGTTATATATTATTTTCTCATTTCTTTCTCCTGCTGTCTTTTTTTCTAGTTAGCTTAACATGATAATAGCATGTTAAACCATAGTCATTCATGTTATAAGTTTTAAATCCTAAGAAATGAATTTATTTGGAGATAGTAAAAATTTAAAAAGAAGTCATTGCTACTTAATATAATATTTTATCAAGTGTTATAAAAACTACTTTCAATAATTAATGTATTATGACCAAAGGGTCAATCTTTCTATTAGACTTTATTCGTCATACAGGAAATGTTACTTTGGCAAATTAGCTTATGTAAAATGATTATGAGTTAAAATCTTTTGAGGTTGTTTAAACTTCAATCCTCCCTGTTTCGATCTGTCTTAATTATGATGCAAGATTATAACTAGCCCCTAGCAACAGCTCATGCTTCTGCCAGTGATATGACTTAAGAAAAGTTTTAATTTATCTAAGATTTTACTTTATATATTTATATGTCCACTTGAAAGTTGTTTTATTTCATCATTGATAAGGTTTGGTTGTATCCCAATCCAAATCTTTACTTGACTTGCATCTCCCAGATTTCCCACATGCTGTGGATGGGACTCGGGGGAGGTAATTAAATCATGGGGCAAGTCTTTCTCCTGCTGTTCTCATGATAGTTAATAAGTTTCAGGAGATCTGACATGTTTAGCAGGGGTTTCCACTTTTGCTTCTTTCTCATTTTCTCTGTCTGCCACTATCATGTGAGATGTGACTTGCTCCTCCTTGCCTTTCCATTATTGTGAAGCCTCCCCAGTCATGTGGAACTCTAAGTTCAATAAACCTCTTTCTTTTATAAATTGCCCAGTTTTAAGTATGTCTTTATCAGCAGTGTGAAAACAGACCAATACAGTAAATTGGTACCAGCAGAGTGGGGCATTGCTGAAAAGATACCTGAAAATGTGGAAGCAGCTTTGGAACTGGGTAACAGACAGCAGTTGGAATAGTTTGGAGGGCTTAGAAGAAGACAGGCAAATGTTGAAAAATTTGGGACTTCCTAGAGGCTTGTTGAATAGCTCTGCCCAAAATATGGTGGCAATATGGACAATCAGGTGCAGGCTGAGGTGACCTCAAATGAAGATGAGAAGCTTGTTGGGGAATAGAGTAGAGGTGACTTTTGTTATGTTTTAGCAAAGAGACTGGCAGCATTTTGCCCCTGCCCTAGGAATTTGTGAAACTTTGAACTTGAGAGAGATGACTTAGGGTATCTGGCAAAAAAAAAAAAAAAAAATTTCTAAGCAGCAAAGTATTCAAGATATGACTTTGGTACTGTTAGAGGCATTCAGTTTTATAGGGGAAGCAGAGCATAAAAATTTGGAAAATTTGCAAACTGACTATGCAATAGGAAAGAAAAGCCCGTTTTCTGTGGCGATATCCAAGCCAGCTATAGAAGTTTGCATAAATAGCAAAGAGCATAATAGTAATCCCCAATATTACATTGCATGAGAGTGTATAACATATACAAAAGACACTGCAGAAAGCCAAATTAGTACCCTAAAGAACAGATTTAAGGAAATCACACAGAAGGTAGGAAAAGAAAGTTTGTTAGCAATTCTCTTGCTTCAGCCTCCCCGGTAGCTGGAACTACAGGCATGTGCCACCATGCCCAGATAATTTTTGTATTTTTAGTACAGACAGGGTTTCACTATGTTGGCCAGGCTGGTCTCCAAGCTCTGACCTTGTAAATTGCCCACCTCTGCCTCCCAAGGTTCTGGGATTACTGGTGTAAGCCACCAGGCCTGGCCACTTTTGTTTCTTATTTCTTAGCAAAGCCTATTTAAATATTCTTTCTATTATGATGATGTCTGAATAAATATATTTGAAAATTACTTTGCATTCACTAAATACTAGCAAATTTTAAAACTGGGCTTTGTAAAGGAGTATACATTTATTTTTTTCCCGCATATTTAAATGGAGAACAAAGTTTCAATAGCTGTGTTTCTAATCATATAAATGACAAAATGCTTTACTTGTCTTCCGTCTATGACACTTTAAATGTATTCAGGCAAAAAATACAATTGCTCTAAATTGGAAATAATGAATATTTCTTCTATATTTTCATATGCTTCATCATGTTGCTGCATATTATACAGCAATGTTAAAAGAATATGGCTCCTTGAAACAAATTACTTCACAGATAATGAGGTACTAAAGTATTTTTGTTATGGCTGTTCTTACCAAACATGCGGGGTGATTTTACTATTGCTGAAATATAAATGAAACGTGACAAATTAAAAAGCCTGGTTAATACTCTGAAATTGCATTAAATTCCCAAACATATTTTCATGATCCAAAATGTGAGACTTGCAAACAACTATCTGTAATGTAGTAAATAAACCAGTAAGTCAAATTTTACCACTTTATCTTTAAAATAATTGAGCTACTTTTCTTTTGAAGTTACTTACATCCACGTTTAAGCTAGTCCAAGAGCCTGATTTTAGTGTCCTGACCACTGATTTGAAAACTTCTGAGAAATATTCTAACAACAGTTTCATCTAATGTTACTTAAATATGCATTAGAGTTTTAGAACTATCTTAAACAGAATATATACAGAGCCTTATTTGTTTCTACATAAATTACTTGATAAATTAAAAAAATTAATAAACATAGAGTAGCAAAGCAGGCAAAATTTCATCCAAATGATTGAAATTAAAATATAAAATAATGAACAAACAGGTATTATGTGATACCCTGTGAAGGAATAATCAATTTATTTTGTTGTAGCCAGAAATACATATCTGGAACCAAATAATGAGGAAGAAAAACAGAAAACAACTGAAGTCAAATTGAAATAACTTGTATTACTGAAGCCCATGAAGACAAGGCAAGACTGAGGAAAGCTTCCAGGTTAAATGAGACCAGTATGGCAAACAATGGCAAGCTTTTGTCTTGATTGAATCCTTTTGAGTAAAGCAAATACAATTGGAAATTGTTGCAAAATTTGATGAAATTTTAATATATACTTCCAGCTAAAGTGTTGTGCTAATGTTATAGTTTCTAAGCATGATAACTATAGCATTATTATTTAAATAAAATATTTTGTTTTAAGAAAATACACACAAAATATTAAGGAGTAAATGGGCATACTGAAAATTGTTGAACCTTGGCAAAGTATATATGACATTATTCATTTTTTCTACTGTCCTGAATGTTAAAATACACACATAGAAATCTAAATAAAATAAAATGCATAACTTTAGAATTCAAAAGTTCTTGGCAATTAAAATGCAGGCATTCCAGTTCAGATTATTTATTTTCTTTTTAAAAGTATGTGCATTTTCTGAATTTTTAAAGAGGGATATGGCAGGTTTATTTTTATAAGATTTAGGCAGAATACATCTTATTCAGAAGTTTATACCTTAAATCTTTCATGTATCCTCATAACCTTTTATTTGTAAGGCTATAAAAATTAAACAGTGAAATGAAAAATGAAGCATATGAAAATATAGAAGAAATGATCAAATCAGGAAACAAAATAATAAAAATAGACCCCAGGTTATTTCAATATAGTTGTTATTAACCATATACTTTAGTGATGACACCTTACTTCAAGGATCTGAAAGGAATATGAACTAAAGATATGCAGAATTAGGGTTTAAACAAATAATTAGAATCTATTTATTCTAGAGTTTGAAAAATATCTAAGGTCTAGAAATTATTGTGTATGTTTAGTGGCAGTTTTTCAGGACTGTTAGTCTGAAAAACTACAGAATAGAAAATTTTGAAGAAAATTACAATGAAATCATTTTTCAAAACTTATATCTTTATCATTAAATCATTAAATTCTAAACTCATTAGCTGTTGTAAATTTTTGCCTACAATTTAGATTAACCCTGCTTGTTGTAACCCTATATAAATATAAGACTCTGGGATGCCAGGTCTTTTCTTTTAGAACTTGAAAAATAGTTTATCACTTTCTCGACTCTTCATAATTTCCAATGAGCAAATGACTTCTGTTTGAATTGTTTTTCTCTCATTGGTTAGGTTTTATTTCTTCCTCACTGCTTCAAGGATGTTTTGTTTCTCCGTAGTTTGCAGATGTTTGACCATGATGTGCCTTGCTATGAACTTTCTGTTTCTATTTCGTGATATGTTTATCCTGCTTAGAGTTTGCACAGTTTCTTCATTGTCTAAGTTTATGTCCTTTGCCAAATTTTAGAAGTGCTTAGCCATTATTTCTTCAAGTATTTTTCCTTCTCCCAGTTTTCTCCTCTCATATGGAATCCTAGTGACACAGAGGTCAGATTAAAAAAAAATTCTCAGTTTCCTGGGGATATATTAATTTTTTAAAAACTATATTATCTACTTGTTTTTCAGTTATGGTTATTTTTTTAATCTATCTTTTCTTAACTAATTATTTTCTCTCTCAATTCTATTGATTCTATTTGTTGAATTTTTGAAAGTTTTGGTCATTTTGTTGATTTTTTAAAATTACTTGTTTCTTCTATCTATTATACTTTTGCTGAGACTCTAATTTTTTAAATTTCAAGTATACTTGTAATTACTTGTTGAAATATTTTATGATGCCTGCTTTAAAATGTTTGCCTTATTTTAATATCTCTGTAATTTTAGTGTTGGCATCCATTGGATGCCTTTTTTGATTCAGTTGGACATCTTTCTGCATCTTGGTATGATGTGTAATCATTGTTCTAAACCTACATATTTGGGGTATTATGTTTTGAGACTCTGGGTATTATTTAAACTTTCTGTTTTATCTGGTTTCCCCTAACACCACTCTGCTGGGAAAAAGGAAATGCTGCCTGGTTATTGGTAGATGGAAGTGAAACTCCATTTTCCCCATTGAGCCTCTGTTGACCACCAAGGATGGGGACTTTTCATTACTGTTGGGTAGAGATAAAATGTTTCATTCTCCTTTAGACCTTCACTGATACTTCCTTGGCTGGAGGAGCAAGAGTACATCATTACTGCTTGCTCTGTAGACTCCATAATCACCTGGGACTGAAGGCCTTGAGGCTAGGTGGTGGTGAAAGCCCTGACTCTCTACTAGGTCTTATTTGACATCACTTCATCAGAGAGTGAGAGTGGCAGTTTATAACTTTGGTGGGGAAGAGTGGGGTTTAGTTGAAGTTTGGGCACCCTACATGGTTTTCTCTAAAACTCAAGGAGTGGGTGATCTCTATAACATTGCACCCTGATCTCCCTCACCTCCCTGACAGAGAATGAAAGTCCAAGCTCCCTACACGGCTGTTTCTGACACCACCTGGGCAAGGCTGAGAGTGGGTTAGAGAGCTGCTTTATAATCTTGCAAGGGTGTTTTTGTTTGTTTGTTTGTTTTCATTTGTGTTTTCTGGATAAGCTAAGTTTCAATCTATTTAAGACCTTGCTAATAACATGGAAATGTTGCTGCCAGTGGCAACTGTAAAACTAAACCTGACTGACTTACAGGATCAGCATGTTGTCAGATATTCAGTAGTTGGTATTCTCCACACAAGTTATGGTGGTATAGGGACCTGTATTTTCTGTGTCTTTTTTTTTCCTGTAGTCTAGCAGTTGTCTAAAAGGTTTTTTATTTTGCTAGGCTGCTCCTTTCCTGGCTTTTAGGTTCAAGGCAGGAGAAACTTTGAGAGGCTTTTTTTTGTCAACTCCTATTGGCACATCCGTGTTGCTGGTGTCTTTAGTACCACATTGGACACCTAGGAGGCAAAAACAAGACCTAAGAAACTTACTAGATGCATTTCAATGGGTGGTGAGGTCTATAGTCAGTATGTCCTATCTCCCCCTTTCATAATTGTCTTAGGTTAGTTTTATATATGATGTGTAAGGTTTTGAGTTTTATTTAATAAGAGAAATATTGAAAGCTATTTTTCCTCAATTTTTCTGGAAGTAAAATCCTAATATTGGCTTTGTAGTTGGTGTTATACCTATTAGATATATCTAAATATTATCAATTTATTATGTATTAACTATCTTCAAGATGCTTATTAGTGTTCTGAAAGAATGTTTGGTTCATTATTCGATAATATTTCATTCATTTTCCCCAAAATGTCATTTTTAATCAGAAATGCTGTACAATATTTTTGAATAAATCTTGACTTGCCTAGCTTTTTTTCTTGAATTTGTATGCAGAAAATGTATGTTCAGTTGGCTAGTTCTCTTATATAGCATAAGAATAGCTGTATTTATTTATAGTCTATTATTCTGCAAAATAATCTAAACACAAGAAGGTTAAGTATTCAATGACTTCCAAGGTGTGTCTTGGTAATGTAATCTAATCAGGCAACTAAGATATACCCTCCAGCAAGTAGAGTACATAATATTGTTGACCTAAGGTTAGAAATAATTTCAGATAAAATGATTTTCAATTAAATATAATTCTTTTCTCAGCACAGGTGAAACCAGCATTGTAGATGCACTTTTCTTCATTGCAGAAATAAAACTCAGCAACAAGTAATCAAAGATTCTAAATCCCCTGTGACCTATGCTTTTTATTATTATTATTTCTGTTTTCTGGATAAACTAAGTTTCAATCTATTTACGACCTTGCTAATAACATGGAAATATTGCTACCAGTGATATCTGTATTACTAAACCTGATTGACTTACAGGATCAGCATATTATCAGATATTCAGTAGTCAGGACAAGAAAAATGTCCATTGCCAGAAATGCTGTATGAACAATGCTGCTATGCTCTGGTTCCATAATGCTGACCAGCTGCACCTACTGAACAATCTCATTAGGTTTTTATTACTTCTTATTTTTAACTTTAGTACAAAAGTGCTGAGGCAGCTAAGTAAGCACAGTAGCACATTTTGAATACTAATCTCTTAGACTGCAACCTCTGTTATATCAAAGGCTTTTTTAATGAAAAAAAGAAAATAGAAAGTTTCAACAGAAAATTTAGAATTTACCATTTTTTTTCTTATGAGATGTAAATTTTTGCTACATGATTATTCTTTTTATTACTTTAGTAGAGAAAATGTCATTTGCAGAACTCCTGATCTGCTACAGAGCACTATTTATAGCAAAAAAAAAAAAAAAAAAAAAAAAAAAAAAAAGAAAGAAAAAAAAAAAAAAAAAAAAAAAAAAGCCAAAAAAAAAAAAAAATTATGAAAAAAAAAAAAAAAAAAAAAAAAAAAAAACAACTGGTACTTTAATCATATTGGCATATTGATACACTTTATAGCTGTGCTGTATTTTTTATCCTTGACACTTATGACAGAAAACCAAATCGAACTAAGCCTTCATGATTGCTGTTCTTCTCTGAACATATAAAACAGAAGAATGTAATAATGACTGAAATGTGTTTTCTGGGATTTAAAAAAAAATCAATTTGCTATTGAAGAATGTGGAAAAGAAATCTCTAAATTTAATCAGAAACAATATATAATTACATAATAAAAAGTATAAAGTCTCTATCAAGTATGTGGCTATGTAGCTTTTATTTATTAATACTAATTAACTTTTGAGATAGAGCATGTTTTCAATATTTTTCTCTAATAGAGCACAAGGAAAAGCCAGAATTAACCTTCTAAACATCATCATCATAAAGTTATTTTCTTGATTCCATGGTCTTTATTGAAATTACTCATGTTAATTAGTGCCTACGTTTTTAAAATACCAATTTAGATACCCATTATATTAATCATAAGGGTTCATTATAATCAAATCTAGTGATTTTTTCCCTATTACTAGGTGGTATGAATTTCCTAAGATCTCTTGTATTTGAAATATTCCCATGGATATGAAAATTCTCTATTTAAATTTATTATGTACATCTCTCTGTGATGGGTATCAGAATATAAATAAATGGGAACTGGCCAAATTCAGATGTTCTTCTTAACAATTGATGTCATTTTATGGTCAAATATATGAATAGCTGAAAGAAAAAATCTTTATCAAATATTCAAGGTTGCTCTAGCTAATCATTTCACCTGAGAAAATCCAACAGTTGGGAGGCAGAAATTATTTTGACCTTTATGCTGCACATTATTATTGTTGAGATAGTTTTTTACATAACATAAGCTTTGATACCTATAGTGAGAAATTTCACATTTTTATTTTATTAACATCCAAAGTGTTTTTCTAAATTCTGAAATGCTTTAAGATTATCATATATCATAATACATTTATATTATGTATTATTATTTTAATGTTAACTTTACATGTGTTGTGGAATTTTAAATACTTTATATTTGCTCAATATGTATAGGTTTAAATATTTTATATACTTGGACATAAGTATTTTTATAGCAAAAGGTTTATGTTATACTAGGTTTTTACACTATAATAGTGAACTTAGAGTTTTCTTTCACTTTTTATAATGGAACCTAGTTTTTGATGATTCATATTACTGAATTTAACAGATTTTTAAAACAGTGTTACAAAGAAGACAACATTACATCATTTAACAAATAAATAAAAGAGGAAGCTGTTTGATAGTTCATTATTATTGTTGTCATTATTTTGGTTACCTGGTTCCTGGGTCTTTGTTATGATATTCTTACTAGAAATATTCAGAAAAATGCTGTCAATTTTGGAGTTAGTAGAAGAATGTTTGAATGAATGTTTCTATTATCTTTGTTAAAGTTTTAAACATTTTATTTTGAATTAATTATAGATTTACAAAATATATTGTAAAAATAGTATAAAGAATTCCAATATACCTTTCACTCAACTTCACCCAATGATGTGAAAAGGAAATATGCACACTAGAGAAACTGCATCTCAGAAGCATGATTCATCTCAGAGGCAGCATTAACCCAGATCTTGACACTGCAAATGGTCAAAGCTACAGAACTGAACTACACTACATGACGTGAAGCTTTTAAATAAATTACATAGCAGATATGATTTTGCCTTAGTTCTTTTCCAGTGTGTCATTTTCATGAACACAAGTAATATTTTACTCCATCTATTATTTTGATAATGAATATAAGAGTAAAACTATACATGACTCCATATTAAGAGGTGACAGATGAGAAGGTGATTAGGATTCATCGTGACACCATAAATTCCAGAAGAAAGGTAACTTCTTAACATTCCCTCCTATTACTTGCTTAATCCTTACGGCATTCATAGTTCAGAAACTTCCTGAGACCTAAAGGAGTAATTTTATTCATTAGATGCTCTTTCCTTTTGTATTGTATTTTACAGTACAAGTTTAATGTATTTTTGTACCAGCTTTTAATCACATAGAAAACACAATTTTACCAGTAACTCGCTTAGCTAAAATAATTGTAATATATGTGATATTTGATTACAATATCATTTATTTTATTCATACTATAATCAATAAAAATCTATATATTAAAGTGTGTTAATATTACCCATATAACCTATTAACACCTGTGTATGGTAACATTTTGTAATACTCTTCTTCACATAGAAATAATGATGAAACTCTTAAGCATAATGTCATGGACGCTTCACTATCTGACTTCACTTACGTTATCCATGCATATAATTTTATCTTGTGCTTTTCTCTTAGTTCTGAATGCCGTGGCCTTTGTAACAACTTGTGCACATTGTACTATTCCTTTCCCCTCCACTGTAGATTCAAATCCTGTACTTGAGATTACTGTGGCACAAGACAAGAAGAGCACTTGTCACATTTTATAATATTTGATTTTATGATCTTCTCTTTCCTCTGATAGAAAATGAGTCTCATCAAGTGAAAGCCATCTATGCTTTTTATATCCAAAGATCACTGCATAATTTTTGGAATGTGGTCAATATTCAGTAGAGAGATTTTGATTCAATAAATGAGATTTCATAACAAAGATATAAGGAAAAATGATTGCTAGTATACAGCTCATTAGTACAAATAGTACAGTTTAAAAATTAAGCAATTCAGTGTTAACCAAACTAGATGGTTATGTGGGAATTTGTACTATGTAGAGGTGATGACTGGAAGGATGACTCTTTTTTTTTTCTCTGATGAGTTTACTATTGTATTGGTGAAAGTATTATTTGAGTAACCCTGCATACAATTAGATAAGACGAATATAGAAATGCAGTAGTCAATCTCTTTCTTTTTCACTAATAAATATGAATGATTAACATTGTTAGAGTGCTTACAGTTGTAAAGTCTTCACCCTTTAACTCTTGCATGCACTTTGTTGTTAAAAGATAAAGTGAGGCAGAATATTATTTTTTCACATTTTATTATTGGTTCTCTAGCTCCATGTATTTCTTTAGTTCATGAAGAAGGGGAAGGAACAGGCTTTTACAGGGTGAATGCAGAAGCAAATCAAGGCAAATTTTTCAATTATTACAGTTATACTGATTTATTTTGCTGCAACATTTCCTGGTTATATAACTATGTAAAGTTAGTTAGTGGCTTCTGATTGATTAAGCTTAAATTTATTTTCCTTTAATGCTGTCATTTACAGAAATGGCCCAAGATAAGTTTTGCTTATGTTTGCAAGTCAAGTGCGGTTAAGGTCACTTATGAAGCCAATTGGCTTTGTCTGCTCAGATATTCTTCAAGTCAGTCTCCATTTTATGTTATTTCACAATATAATAAAGATATGATTATTTTTTCCAGTTTAAAATATGCAGAGCTGTGGCAGATAGAGGCTCAACAACTTGCTAAAGGACGCTCAGATAAGAAGTTGCAGGGCTCAGCAGCCAGGATTCTCGATTTGGGTTATATGTGTTTACTCCTATATTGCACACCTTCCCAGTACTGACAGGATCAAGCTAGGGAAGGAGCAATGGATGAAATAAAGTTGGTGACAAAGGAACCTGCTCAGTTGTATCTTAACTCTCTAGGTGAACTTAGTTCATATTGTTAGATTCATTACGTAATTTTCTGAAGTTTTCTCTATTCATTTTATTTTGAAATTTTCTAAGTCTTACTCGTTTCACACTTTGTCCCTATGATACTCAATTTCTGCCTATATTATTTTTTCTTGCACCCAAAAAATAAAGTCAATCAGTGAAATCCAGAATATTATCTCTTAATGCTATAGAAATTGCTGTTATAAATTATGTGGACTTCTTGGTGCAAAAAAAATATGAGTATTGGATAGTTTTATGTTACAGTCTCATTGCAAAATGTTTCACTTCTCACTCATCACTGTCATGATAAGATCTATTTTTTTTAATGACAAGGATATTTCAATTCTGTGTATGCTTTCTACAAAAGTGCTAATTTTCTTTGCAACTCAGAAATAGAACATCTGGATATATTGAACCTCTGGTTAGAAAACAATAAGAAAATCTTTTCTTTTGCTATGCTGTTGATATGATTGTAATGCCCTGTTGCATATTAATGACTCTTGAGATGCTTACTGGTTTGAATTTGAATGGTCAGAAATAAAATGAAGCAATATCGAGTTATAAAAGAGAAATAAACCATATTTGCTAAATACTTTCTTTACAAAATGAAAACATACACATATGATATAAAAGCAAAATGAATGAAACATTTTAAAAGGAAGTTTTTCTTGTTTATAATCTTTCTTTCCAAGTACATGACAGCTAATGTAGTATTCATGGTCAAATTTAACTTTTGAGACCATCTGCTCTATGCAAGATGTCATGGAAATAAAAGCTGTTTTGAAATGAAGAGAGAACAAAAATCTTATTCGGAGAACACCTCCCAGCTGTGTTACCAGCTACTGTGTAATCATCTTTCATTATACATGCTGTATGGGGTATGGAGGAAGATTAGAAATGCAAACCTAGTGTCATGAATTTGTACTTTTAAGACCAGATCTGCTCAGCAAAGAATTTAACCTCAGATTCCAATTGAATCTTATAAAATGTTTTGCTAAGTTACTGAATATTAACTTACTGATCATTTTAATATTCCTAAATACACCCTAAAGAAAGAATATATGCTAAAATTCTTACATTTATGTAATACGAGGCACAAAGCAGTGTAAGACTGAAGAAAGTCTGGAGTATTCTGCTATTACCTTTGTCTTGTTTTGTTTTACTTTCCATTGATTTCTACTAAAAAGGTAATACAGCATAGCGAAAGCTTCAATGCTACAAGTTCTGCACTATATAGGCATGACTTTTTCTAACTTAGACATCTAGATTTCATTATTTTCCCCCTAAAGTTGAGCTCTGTTGTTTTAGAGACGTCTTTGAAGATATTCAATTGCTTTAATTCTAATGCTGTAACATATAGCTAGAAAACATGCCTATAATGTCTTAAGTAGAAATAAAACATAGATAATGCTTTGCAGCTCACTTTGCACTTACCTCTCAGATCATCCCTTGTTGGGTAATAAGAGCTGACTTTTTCTATTTATAGTTGCTTATTATTTCATTGTAAACACATTATATCCAGTTTTTCCAGTTATATATTGCTGTATAACACACTAGCTAAAACTTGTTTGTTAAAGCAACTGCGATTTTATCATCTCCAAGTATTTTGTGGTTAAGGAAGATGCACAGGACTCAGCTGGTTGATTTTTCTGGTTCATATTGTATCAACTGGCGTAACTCGTTAATATTTAGATGATGATCAGGCCAAGCTGGATTATACAAAATGGATGATCTCACAAGTTTGGACCCTGCTGGATACAGCCAGAGGCCTGGGCTCAACTGGCCTTTTTCCAAGTGAGTCAGAGGCTTTTCCATATAATATGTAGAGCATGGTAGTTGGCCTTCCTACAAGCAACTTGGAGCTCACGATACCGAGGTGGCTGCTTCCAGTCCTGCTAAAGGAAATGCTCCAGACAGGCACTGCATCATTTCTATTATAACTATAACTAGAGCAGTCACAGGCCAGGCCAGATTCAAGAAGAAGTAGAAAAGTTCTTAGATCTCAATAGGAGAAGTGTTATAAAATCTGTAGCCATTTTTAGTATATCATACATGTTGTTGTTTGTTAAACAACAACAAACATCAATAATTTTGTCAGTTATTTTGTGATTATCTTTGTAGAACACATCATTTGAAATGATATTGAAGAGTGATTTGCATTTATGATTTTGACAAATATTGGCAAATATTTTGCAGAAGTATTTTACTATGTCTTACTCCTCTTTTTTTTTTTTTTTTAAATCACAACAGTGCCCAACAAAAAATAAAGTGTTTCAAAGTGTTTGAAAAGTAAAGAACACAGGACTGAAAGGCAGGAGGTTGTGTAGTGGGAAGAAAACAAGAGCAGAAAGAAAACAGTTATAAAAATTAAAAAATAATATGACAAGAGAGAAACCCAATATTTTAAGGTCATTAAATTTCCTCAACTCTGTTGATTTCTTTTCTGTTAAAACACAGAGCTGAATTAGATAGTCTCTAAAAACTCATTTTATCACTGATATTGTAAAATCCCATGATTGTATTTCTTTTTTTTAATTAAAAAAAAGTTCCACTAAAGAATAACTTTAACATATTTTTACACATGAAGGATTAGAGAGAATATGCAAAAACTGAAGGCCTTGTATACCTGACATGTTCACCCTTCGTAACACTTATGACTCTGTTGAGTATGAATGGTACTATTCATGTTTTTGTCAAAAGTTTAGCAATTACACATGTTTAGATTTTATATTATCTCTTTACCAAACAAAATAGTGATAGTAACTCTCATTTTATAGGATATAATAGGTATGGTTTTATTATTTAAATATTTTAAAAATATTATTAATTACAACATTCTAAAGGAGATCAGACCTTCTAGAAAACAAATGTAAAGGAGTCAGAAGGACATTCTGTCCAGTGATGACTGCTTCATTTAAGCTAGAAGAAATTATTTCAAAATGTGAATTTTGGACTTCTGCCAAGATGGCCAAATAGGAACAGCTCCAGAGCGCAGTTCCCAGTGAGAGCCATGAGAAGGCGAGTGATCTCTGCATTTCCAACCAAGGTACCAGGTTCATCTCATTGAAACTGGCTGGATAGTGGGTGTAGATCAAGGAGGTCAAACCAAGGCAGGTTGGGCTGTTGACTCAACTTGGAAGTGGAATGGACTGTAGAACTCTACCTCCTACCCAAGGGAGGCCATCAGGGACTCTTCCAGACACTCTGGAACTCCAGCTCAGACACTGAGTTTTTCCCATAGTTTTTACAACCTAGAGACCAAGAGATTCCTGATGGTGCACACAACACCAGCATAGCAAGTTTCCAGCACAAAACTGGGTGTCCATTTAGCCAATGTCATGGGTTTCCAGCAAAAAACTGGGCAGATGTTTTAGCTGGAGCCTGGAATGCCTGCAAGACAATACCACCCATTCCCCTGAAAGAAAGGGGGCTGAAGGCAGGGAGACAAATGATCTGGCTCAGAGAGTCCCATCCCCACAAAGACCAGCAAACTGAGTCCCACTGGCTTGAGATTTTCACAGCCAGAACAGCAGTTTGAGCTCCGCCCAGGAAAGTTGAGCACAACCTTAAAGAAAAGAACTTTCAACCCAGAATTTCATATGCAGCCAAACTAAGCTTCATAAGTGAAAAAGAAATAAAATCCTTTACAAACAAACAATTGCTGAGAGATTTCATCACCATCAGGCCTACCTTATAAAAGGTCCTGAAGGAAGCACTAAACATGTAAAGGAACAACCAGGACCAGCCACTGCAAAAACATACCAAACTGTAAAGACAATCAACACTATAAAGAAACTGTATCAACTAATGGGCAAAATAACCAGCTAGCATGAAAATGGCAGGATCAAATTCACACATAACAATATTAACCTTAAATGTAAATGGGCTAAATGCCCCAATCAAAAGACACAGCCTGGCAAATTGGATAGAGTCAAGACTCATTGGTATGCTATATTCAGGAAATCCATCTCATGTGCATAGACACACATAGGCTCAAAATAAAGGGATAGAGGAAGACTTACCAAGCAAATGGCGAGCAAAAAANAAAAAAAGCAGGGGTTGCAATCCTAGTCTCTGATAAAATGGACTTTAAACCAACAATGATCAAAAGAAACAAAGAAGGGTATTACATAATGGTAAAGAGATCAATGCAACAAGAAGAACTAACTATCCTAAATACATATGCACCCAATAAAGGAGCACCAAGATAAATAAACCAAGTTTTGATGACCTACAAAGAGACTTATACTCCCACACAATAATAGTGGGAGACTTAAACACTCCACTGTCAATATCAGACAGATCAACAAGACAGAAAAGTAATAAGGATATCCAGGATTTGAACTCAGATCTGGACTAAGCAGACCTAGTAGACATCTACAGAACTCTCCACCCCAAACCACAGAATATACATCCTTCTCAGCACCCCAAGGTACTTACTCTAAAATTGACCACATAACTGGAAGTAAATCACTCCTCAACAAATACAAAAGAATGGGAATCATAACAAACAGTCTCTCAGACCACAGCACAATCAAATTAGAACTCAGGATCAAGAAACTCACTCAAAACTGCACAACTACATGGACAATGAACAACCTCCTCCTGAATGACTACCAGATAAACAATGAAAAGAAGGCAGATATAAAGAAGTTCTTCAAAACCAATGAGAACAAAGACACAACAAATCAGAATCTCTGGGACATATTTTAAGCAGTGTATACAGGGAAATTTATAGCACTAAATGCTCACATGAGAAGCAAGGAAAGATCTAAAATTGACACCCTAACACTACAATTAAATGAACTAGAAGAGCAAGATAAAACAAATTCAAAAGGTAGCAGAAGACAAGAAATAACGAAGATCAGAGCAGAACTTAAGGATACAGCAACAGAAAAAATCCTTCAAAAAATTAATGAATCCAGGAGCTGGTTTTTCAAAAAGATCAATAAAATAGACTGCTAGCCAGACTAATAAAAAAGAAAAGAGAAGAATCGAATAGGTGCTATAAAAAATGAAAAAAGCAATATCACTACTGATTCCAAAGAAATATAAACTACCATCAGAGATTACTACAAACATCTCTATGCGCATAAACCAGCAAATCTAGAAGAAATGGATAAATTCCTGGACACTTACACCTCCTAAGACTAAAACAGTAAGAAGTTGAATCCCTGAATAGACCAATAACAAGGTCGGAAGTTAAGGCAGCAATTAATAGTCTACCAACCAAAACAAGTACGGGACTAGACAGGTTCAAATTTTAGGCCAATATCCATGATGAACGTTGATGTGAAAATCTTTAATAAAATATCCGCAAACTGACTCTAACTGAACGTCAAATAGCTTATCCATCATGATCAAGTCAGCTTCATTCCAGGAATGTGAGGCTGGTTCAACATACACAAATCTATAAATGTAATCCATCACATAAACAGAACCAAACACAAAAACAACATGATTATCTCAACAGATGCAGAAAAGGCCTTCAATGAAATCAACAGCCCTTTATGCTAAAAACTCTCAATAAACTAGGAATGGATGGAATGTATCTCAAAGTAGTAAAAGTTATTTACAACAAACCCACAGCCAATACGATACAGAATGGGCAAAAACTGGAAGCACTCCCTTTGAAAACTGGCACTAGACAAGGGTGCCCTATCTTACCACTCGTATTCAACATAGTATTGAAAGTTCTGGCCAGAGCAATCAGGCAAGAAAAAGAAATAAAAGGTATTCAATTAGGAATAGAGGAAGTGAAATTGTCACTATTTACAGATGACATGATTGTAAATTTAGAAGACCCCATCATCTCAGCCCAGAATCTCCTTAAGATGATAAGCAACTTCAGGAAGTCTCAGGATACAAAATCAACATGCAAAAATCACAAACATTCCTATATGCCAATAACAGACAAACAGCCAATTCATGAGTAAACTCCCATTCACAATTGCTACAAAGAGAATAAAATATCTAGGAATACAACTAACAAGTGAAGTGAAGGACCTCTTCAAGAAGAACTACAAGCCACTGCTCAAGGAAATGAAAGAGGACACAAACAGATGGAAAAATAGTCCATGCTCATGCTTAGGAAGAATCAATATTGTGAAAATGACCATTCTGCCCATAATAATTTATAGAGTCAATACTATCCCCATCAAGCTACCATTGACCTTCTTCACAGAACTGGAAAAAACCACCTTAAACTTAATATGGAACCAAAAAAGAGCCTGCATATCCAAGACAATTCTAAGGAAAAAACAAAGCTGGAGGCATCATACTACC
>NW_016107417.1:4344915-4379245 GCF_001604975.1 Cebus imitator | reverse complement strand
TGTATTATGTGTGTGTGTGTGTGTGTGTGTGTATTTGCAGTTGAAGATAAGACAAAATTGATTGTATTGTTTCATCATAAAAATATAAATTAAAGGTACCATAAATTACTTGAATGTAGAGTACCTTTGATAATATCACATAAGTGAAAAGGTTAATCTTCCGAATGCCTACAATTGAAGTAACAAGTGATCATAAAAACCACACAAACACAACAATATTTGGTGAATGTATCTCAACGGCTAATGTTCTAATTTTTAAATGCTTTAAAGAAAAGTTCAGTTGATATATGACACCTTATAAACCTAATGTAAAATATTTTTCTTATTTTCAAGGCAGATCTCAGTTAAAATGTTATTTATGTAAAAGGCATTTGTCAAATATTATCTAAAAATGAAATAATGGCAAGTTGCAATTGAAGGTTACAAATACAATTTAAATTATCCTGTATCTGCTTTTTTTAAAAATGTTAAACATAATCTACATGATGGCCATCATCTAGGCTTATGCTTTAGGAACTTCCTTATATTAATGTGTTAAAATGAGGAATTAAGGAGGAGGGAAGATGCAGGGTGACAGATATCATTGGCCAACAGATACATTTATGAAAATGATGTGTAATGCATAGTACCTTTGAAGGTTTAAAGTTTGCAGATAACAATAATTCTACTAACAACATGACTTTTTTTTGCCTCCTATTCTTTTTTTTCCCAAACAAAATCTTCATTTTGATGCAATAGTCTGGCTTCATTAGCATCATGCTCTTTAATTTACATAATGTGAGCCCTTCTCTTTTAGGGGTTTGCCTCAAATCTTTGATGCCTTAACTTGACTCTCCAAATAAACTATACCAGATTTCTACCAAAGACCCCCCCATGAATGTTAAGCTGCAGTAGCTTGTGCTGTACTCCGCCTGTTACCTATCAACTCCCATTTAAAATGTTTTTCCTTTCCCTTTCAGCCTGCTAAACACTATGGCAGAAAGTCAAACCACTTTGTTAACTGAGTAATTCACAATTTAATGTGATGTTTTATACACTGACACTCCGCATGCAGTCCTTCCCAATGCCATCTTGGTTGGCCATTCTTACAGAAATGTCTTCTCAGTTTTCCGTTATACCCTCCATTGTAGTGGTTTCCCTTTTTCTTTTTTTTAAGATCTTTCTGAAAATTTTTTAACAATGATAGCATGATCATTCATTGCTTGGTTAGTACATATAAAGCATTTAAATGTCTTTTACATATTATCTCTTTAATCTTTAGCCTTAAAAGAAATTAATAAAATAAATTTCTTTATTATTTTCATTCAGATTAGGAAATTAAGACCAAGAGAAGATAAATGGCTTGGCTAAGATTTTGTATGCAGTGAGAAAGAGGGAGCATGAACCTGTGTCTATACAGTCGACCTCCTTTTCATTTATCCATTCAACATGCCATATATTGATTGACTATGATGTGCTTCTGTACTAGTATTAAGTATCCAAGAGTCTAGACAAATGTAGTTCCTTGACTGGTAAAACAGACTGTAACTTAGAAAGGATTGACATTGGTCAAGTGAGGACAATTTTCCTCAAATGTAACAAGGAAAAGTACACTGTATGCAAATTTGGAGTAGGATTTGAGACAGAAAGCTTTTATTAATTTAAAACATGTAAGCTGAAATCTGAATAATAATTTAGCTACACAAATTATGTTTATGGGAGACAGGAGACACTGGACAATGCCTAACAAAATGGCATTTTTAAGGCCAAATATGTTAGGTTTCATAAACTAAAGATGATTTGCATGGAGCCCAAAGAAACTGGGAAGAGGTTCATTTCTCTACCTCTCTCTTTTTCCAAGCCTCTTCAAGTGGCTGCTACTATAAACCACCTGTTTTCAGTATTTTAAAAAGCAAATATATTTTGTTATCTGATAATATCTGTTTTAGAGGAGAATGAGAAAATAGTATTCAACAAAAATCAAAACACATCTCTAATTATAATATCAGATGATAATTACTGTTAGCTATTAATGTGTCTATTTTCAGGCATTTATTCTATATAATGTGTACATTTTTATAGGAAAAATATGAACAAATATATTGTTTTAAAGCATTTTCATTAACATGATATCTGAAATTATTTTCTATGTTCATAAATTTTCATCTCAGACACGACACTTTAACAGTGTAGTACTGATATAAGAATGGACAGTCAAATTGATTAAACAGAATAAATATTCTAAAAATGATGCTACTGTGATACTATGAATAAACATCACAGTCTAAAAAAGAAGTAAGTTATTTAACAATAATTGGGGGACATTTATTAAGTACATAGAAAAAATCAATTTTGATTCGACTTCTCTTTCTCTTACACCCCTCAGATTCCAAAATTACAAGTGATTGTTTTATAAAAATTTATATCCACAAACCTGTAGTAAGATTTATTGGTATTCATATTGATATGTAAAAGGCATAGACTTTGAAGTGAGAAAATCTATGAAATAAACAAGAAAAATTTGATGCATTTGAATAAATACAAATAGGTATTATTCAATGAATTTAAATATATCATAAATAAAACATAAATATAAAAAAATTCAAGTGAAAACTAGAAACTTAGTAGCAACCTAGGCACAGTTGAGGAGTTGATATATAAGCAGCTTGTATGAAATAAGAGGGACACTCTTAATACTCAAATAGAATAGTTGTTAAAGTAATGAACAGGCAATCCTAAAAATAAAAAAAGAAGAGAGAAAAACAAAAAATAATCCTCAAATCTTCTGCAAAATTTCTCTTCTTATTCCTGTTATAAGAAATCAATCACATTTCTGATGATGCTATTTTTCTCGCAGCTTTCTGAAAGAATCAGACTTTATTTTATTTTATATTTTCGAATATACCTTGATCTACACTTGCTTGAGGTGGAGCTGTTTTTAGGTTATTCTCCTTTCTCTTTAAAAAAATCTCATGTCATCAAATTAGCTATGTGCTAACCCCTCTCTGTTGCCATCATCTGTTCCTCTATGGTCTCCTCTGCTGCCATAATATGGATGACTACAACATACAGAAAGATGCTCATTACTTTTGTTTTTTGTTTCCCTGATCTCCTTTCATGCAATGATGTTGTCTTGCATTCCCAGTAGCCATTTAACTAATGTTATTACCATTAACTGAAACACTTCTGTAATCTCAGTTTTAAATATCTCATTCTCCAGCTATAAGTTCTTATCTTTCCAACTCTTCTCTCTAATGTTCCACTTCTAACACTCTTAACTCCAATTGAAACAGTGCTCCATTGGAGTTACACCTTCTCTCAAGCCTCTTGCTTCCTTACTTTCCTCTTTATTCAACATAATTCCCAAGGTAAATCATTATATTCACTAATCTCCATACATACTCATTCCCTTTCTTTTCCTTCATTTCATTTTAATTATATGAAGAACTTAAACTTTCTGCTTACTGCAGGCCTTTATTGTGTTACTGAATATAACTAGACAAAACACAATCATGCTGACTATGTTATGCACACACACACACACGCACACAAACACAAACACACAGTATTAGTCTGTTTTCATTCTGCTAATAAAGACATACCCAAGACTGGGTAATTTATAAGGAAAAGAGTTTTAATTGACTCCCAGTTCGGCATGACTGGGGAGGCCTAAAGAAACTCATAATTATGACAAAGGGGAAGCAAAAACCTCCTTCTCCACATGGCAGCAGCAAAGAGAAGTGCCAAGCAAAATGGGGAAAGCCGCTTATAAAACCATCAGATATGGTGATAACTCACTATCATGACAACAAAAACATAGGGATAACCACATCCATTATTCAATTACCCCCCACTGGGTCCCTCCCAGGACACATGGGGATTATAGGAACTAAAATTCAAGATGAGATTTGGGTGGGGATGCAGCCAAACCATATTATATTTGTATGTATTTGTATACATATATATGTACATATACATGAATACTTGTAAAATATATGTATTATGTGTGTGTGTGTGTGTGTGTGTGTATAAAATCACTAAATCAAAACAGCCCTTAATGCTACTGCCAACCTAAAGTATATGTTTAAAACCATTTGTTTTTTCTAAGAAAACTCTTCTATACGTGGTCTTATCTTTAATATGGCTATAAATCTGGTTCATCCTTACTCTCAGATAATGATTCTAATTTATACTAAATAAAGAAAAAAATACAGCAATTTAAAGACAATATCCACAAAGTTCCACTGTTTTGTTCTTCATTATTCTTATATGCTCCACTCACTCTCCTTTATTCATAGACTAATATCTAGGAATCATAACTCCTATTATGAAGTATATTCCTATATTCCATCCACTCTTTCTTAGGAATGTTTTTCCACTATATTCTCTCTTTCCTTCTCTCTTTCTGTATATACTACATAGTATATAGAAAGGATATACCATACCATTCTCTCTCTCTTTCTGTTGCAAAATCAGTTTTTATATCTCCTTCAACTTGAAACGTGATTTCTCTTAACTTAGAAACAGAACCAAATATAAAACTTTCTGGAGCCCATATTTCTTCTAGCTGCCACCCTACTTTCTTTTATAGCAAAAGCCTTTTTATAAGTTCTCTATATAGTCTTTAGTTTCTTCCTTCTAATTTTTTTCTCGAGTCTGCTTAATTTATATCTCAAAATCCTACAGCTATAATCCAGTTGAAAGTCTTACCTATTTTTAGTCGTTATTTTACTTTATGTATTGACAGCATTTGAGAGAATTAGTTACTGTTCTCCTTGAAATACTTTTGTCCCTTACCTTTACACTCACCTGAATTTTCTACTACTTGGCTGCTCTTTCTTTTTATCTCCCTTGTTCATTAATCTAAGATCCTTGAACTTTAATCATTGTGTATCCAGGAGCACAATCCCTGCCCTTCTCTTTTTTATGCAAATAAACCTCTAGGATTAAGCCATGCTGTTTCAGAGGTTTACGCATCACTTCTACACTAATGATGTATGATCATTAGTGTATAAATTCACATCTATTTGTAGCCTATATTCTTGAATCTCCTCTTCAATATCCAAATGTTTTGAAGTTAAAGTATATCTAAAACAATCTTCTCCCTAAAAAACTGCTCCCTACTATGTATTCATCATATCTGCTAATGGCAACTCTCTCTTTTTAGTTGCTTAAGCCATTTGATTTGTTAATAATCTTAAAATCCCTGCCTTCAAAATATTCCTCCTCCTGACCAGCTCCATGGCAACAGTCTCCTCTGCAGATCTGTGTGATCATATTGTAACAGGTATCTCTGCTCCTGCTCTTCCCTCTCTACAGTTCATTCTCTAAACACCAGCCAAAGTGATATTTGTAATATATAAATTAGATGAAATAAGTTCTCTGATTAAAAGATTTCCGTGGATTCCAGTCTCACTAAGAAATTAAAAAAGGTAACATGAAAACTTCCTACAAATCCCTACATGGTTGGCCTTCCAGGATTGTGTCTGTAGCCTCATCTCTGATACTCTCTACCTTGCACATCCCCTTTTCTCTGCTCTCCTTTCCCAGGCCAGCCATACTCACATTCAGGACAGTTGCACCTGCTCTTCCCTTTGCCTGAAACACCAAATCTAAAGGAAACTGGAAAGCTCACTCATAATTGTTTATTTTTTTATTCAGATACAATTAATATACTATACAATTCAATCAGTAAATTTGAGTATATTTAAAAAGTTTTGCAATCCTCACCACTACCTAATTCCAAAATAATTTTATCATCCCCCCAAAAATTCCTCATACCAATTTTCAGTCATGTGACATTCCTCCCCCATACCTGTCCCATCTGCTGACAATTGCTAATCTTCCTATATATATAGTTTTGCATATTACACACAGTTTACATAAATAAGGTGATACAATGTCTGATGTTCCATGGTGCAAATATATAATAATACTGCATTTTTCTTATTCATTAATGGGCATTAGTGTTTCCACTTTTTTGCTGTTACAATAATGCTGCTATGAACATTAATGTATAGGTTTTAATGTCAATATCTGTTTTTAATTATCTTGGCTATATACCTGGTAGTGAAATTTTCAGATCATATGATATCTCTGTGTTTTATCTTTGAGGAGCTCCTAGGCTGCTTTCTAAAACAGAAATTTAAGAGGTATGTATATATATATATATATATATATCCTTCAACTCAATAACAAAAAGACAACTGAACGTTAAAATGAAGAAAGTATTTAAATATTTATCCAAAGACAATATAAAAAAAATCAAAAAGAGTATGAAAAGATGTGAAACATTATTAATTGTTAGAAAAATATAAATCAAAACCACAATGAGGTTTATACCTACTAAGACAGGTATAATAAAAAGATAGACAAAATGTTGGGGTTAGTATATAGTGAAATTTTAACCCTGCCTTGCTTTCTAAGGCCTTTCCTCAAATGTTACCTTCTCAATTATATTTTCTTGTTCACTACATAAAAATTCAGATTCCTTTACACCAAACTCACTCAAAACTTGCTATCTGCAATATTATGTGTTTCTGTTTTGTTTTCCTCCTCTGCTTGGTACCTATGATCATTTGTGTCAGTCAGCATTATCCAGAGAAGCAGAACCAACAGAACACATACACATACACACACACATGCACGTGCGCGCGCGCGCGCGCACACACACACACACACACACACACACACACACACAAGAGAAAAAACTGATTATAAGGCTTTGGCGCATACAGTTATAGGGGCTTGCAAATCTGAAATCTATAGGGCAGAAGTGGTGACTGGAAACTCTATAGAACTCAGAATTTCTTTATTACAGTCCTGATTCACTTAACGTTAACTAATACTAAATGTTAACAATGTTTATCACGTTTTTGCAACGACATCTAGAATTGTATTTGATCAAACAACTGGGAGAAAGTCCTAGTTAAGTTGACATATAAAATAAACCAACACATTATTGGACACATGCTATATTTATTTTATTTTGTTTCTTGTGTCCCTGAATGGAATGTAACATAAGTGACCTGAAGGCATGTTTGCACATTTATTTTGTGTATGTTGAATCCAGAGTTTAGAATAGTACCTGGCATATAGTGGATACTCAGCAATAAGTGAATGAAAGAGGAAAGAGAATGAAATGCTATTTTTACTGATCAAATATCATAGCTTAATGTCATAGCTGACCTCTCAAAGGTGAAATGAAATGACTGCTTGCATCCACAGTATATAGGCATATAAAATTAAACATTTTGTACAAGCAATTTGACAAAATATTTAACAAAAGATTCATAGAGTCAAAGCTTTAATAAAATGGTCCTGCTGTTTGTAGTCTCCTCTAAGTAACAAGGACACAATATACAAGAATACTTTCGTTTACACAGAGTGTCAATTTGAATGAAAATTGAAAATGAAGTAAATATTTTGACAAGTTGTGATTAATCTACATAATTAGAAATTATTTGTTATTGCAATTACATCCACAAAGCACTTCGACTTGCTTTGGAAAGTGTTTGATATATGACCACCTTGTATGACACTCGAGGTGTGGCCATGTTTATAGCCTATTCTGTGGTCTTAATACAAGAGAACTGTTCAAGAAGAGGTTTTGAGGATTCTTCATTATTGGTGGTCAAGTGTAACACCACTGACTATATCTCTTTCTGTGACACTACTTTCCTCTCAAGTCAGACATGATTGAATTCTGCAAAAAATCAGGTTAATAATCTGGTTAGCCAGCCAGCTACTAACAAGGCAGCCTAACATCCCTTGAGGGTGAATGAAAGAGGAATCAGATGGTTTCTAGAGAAAATATATGGAAACCAAGACCTAGTGTCAAAACTGTTTGCTTAGGGAGAAAAAGAAAATAATTTATGTTTGTAATAATCATGCACATTACTCATGGTGATACATGCAACTGAAAGATATCCCAAATGGAGTTTTGAAGTATTATATATATATGCATATATATGTATGTGTGTATATATATACATGATTGAAATGACTTTGCATGAAATCAAATATATATGTGAATCTATCTCTATATATATATTTGCTTTCATGAATTTCATATATATTTTTCATACATTATATACATATATATACGCACACATTAAAAATGTAACAATGCAAGCTGCCAGAAAAGAAAATAATAAGAGAAAGTCATTTCCTTGTTTGTGAAATCAAAGTTGCAACATCTGCTTGCTTCACCTGCTGAAAAGAATACTCCAGCTGGTACTTTGTGGTTAACAAGGCTGAACACTTTGAAATACACTTCTCTAGTCACCCAACCTGTAAATTAAATACATCAGCAATGCAATTATTGCATTGTGCTTTATTCACAGGAATAAATCACATTTTAAAAAGTTACAATGCTGAGCAACAAAAAAGTATTATCTATGTTTTCCCAATAGTGCCTGACACTTCACAATGTAAACCAGTGTTGCTGAAGCTGCAAATAGGTTCCATAACAGCTGCAATGATATGACCTTTGGACTATGAAAGAAAACTATACTAGAAAGCAACAACATATTATAAAAATTATCTCTACACAGCTTTCTTCTTTATTAGCATTTTCATACCTTTAATGGAATGGCCATATCATTTTCTATAGTTTAAAATTTTGGATTACATAGCATTTTTAAATTTAGAAAATAAATAAAACACACAAGCAGCCAATTCTAAAATCACCCACTAGCGAGAGTCATTGTTAACAAATATATATATAAAAGCACACATATACATGCATATATAAACACAAATATACATATACATATATATATATATACTTCTATCACATTTGCATATGTACTATGTGTTCAATTTAGAAAATACAAAAAGAATAACATAGCTAAGATACAAATCAAACATAGCTCCCATACAATCACCAAAACTCAAAGGCTTTAACATTGACTTTAGCATTGAAAATTTTCTTCAATACAGGCTTTCTTTTTCTGTTTTCTCAGTTATTCACATTTCAGGTTCATATATTCTTTCACTTTCTTTTTTTTAGGTGTGTTTCATTTTTTTGAAATCAGTGGTCCAGCTCTTATTCATCTTATTTCTCATCTAATTTAATAATTTATATTTTTTCTTCAGGTTTCTTTGGAGTTATTATTATTTATATATTGAATTATTTAGCTCTTAATGAAAATGTATAATTTCAGAGGTATAATATTTTCAAGAAAATAGCTCATGTTTCTGTTTTATGTTTGGTTTTTTTTCCTTGTTATTCCCAAATTCCAACTTAAACACGGTTTTTAGACCATCTCTCAAGACAGAGTTTTGAAACTTACAAGAATAGTAAAATGATGAACAATATCTAACATATTAAGTATGTAAGCCCTAGTCTTAGATTCTGATTCAGTTGCCTTCTTTCAGGCTCAGACACAGGTATTAAANAAAAAAAAAAAAAAAAAAAAAAAAAAAAAAAAAAAAAAAAAAAAAAAAAAAAAAAAAAAAAACTCTCTAAGTAGTTAAATGATACGAACATTTAGAATTATTCAATTTAGGAACACAAAGAGAAATCAGGATATATTCCAAATGATTTGGGTAATTAAGGCCTGAAAGTACAAACAGATTGTTACATTTTAAGTTACTTCCTGATCCATGATTTATTTAGATACTTGTTTTATTAATTTTTCAATTTTATTAATTGTATAAATTTACATCAGAATAAGAAATTATTCTTGTTAATTATAGAGTACATTGAAAATACAGATGAGCACTCATTGTTCCTGGAGGTGGACAATCAAGTTCTTTCAAGTTCTTCATAACTAATTTTGCCAAATGTCTTTTATTTTGAGGATTTTACCACATGATATACCAAATGCCAAATAAATTTCTATTTCTCTTTTTCTTATATTAGTTTGTTGTAGCACAAGTTTTGTATTGGTTGAGAAATAAGAAGGAGGGAAATCAATGACCAACTAAAAACTCAGCACCTATTCAATGGAGCAGCTATTTTTTACCCTATATGAGCGTGCAATTTTACTTTCATCAAAATAAAGATGCTGGGACTATACACTCAGAGATTCTGTATTAGCAGGTCTGGGTTAAAATCCTGGTATTTGTCCTTCTTTTCTTAAAAGCTCAAATAGTGATTCTCATGTGCATTCACATAAAAGAGTTTAAATTACTAAGGATTAAACACCAGATTTAGTATGAGTAATTCAAATCACAAATTTCAATTATAGTTAAGTGAGATTGGAGGCAAGGACAACTATCTTCTTTTCTTTTTATGAGGTGTATAAAATTGCTTTCTTTCAATTGGTAAAATATGTGACTGTACCATCTGCAGATTTTGAAATGATTTTCATTGTTTGTAGATTCCATATTAATCATTATATAATTGCTGTTTTCCACAATGTGTCAAAGACCATGAGGAATTGGCAATTTGTCTTGCATTTACTAGTTCTTAATATTTGTTTTCCTATTATTAATGGTATTATTTTGCTTTTGAAAAATTTTAAGTAGTCAGTATTTTAGTTGAAAATTGAGAGGTGATTTCATATTTTTTTAGCTGTGAAGTTTGAAGAGTTTTTTCTAGTAATACAATATATGTTTTGAAAGTCACATCAATATTATATAATAAGATCCTGAACAAATACTCATTCAAAGTATAGACTATCAATTGTCTTTCAGGATGAAATTGAATATTCTCTGGTCCCCTTTATTATTATTATTATTATTATTATTATTATTACTATTATTTTAGACGGAGTCTTGCTCTGTCACCAGGCTTTAGTGCAGTAGTGTGATCTTGGCTCACTGCAACCTCTGACTCCCTGGTTCAAGCGATTCTCCTACCGCAGCCTCCTGAGTAGGTGGGATTACAAGCACACACCACCACATCCAGCTAATTTTTGTATTTTTAGTAGGAATGGGGTTTCACCATATTGGTCAGGATGGTCTCAATCTCCTGACCTCATGATCCCCCCACCTCAGCCTCCAAAAGTTGGTCCCCTTTTCTTTAAAGTACATAGGTCTAGTATACTATAATGTTCATCCTTTCTGGCTGTGTTAATTAGGTACTGTGACCACTCTTACCTTACATTTGAAATTTTACTCGGAAATTTGAATATTTGTCTTTCTCTGTAAATTATCCTTTGGAACATGATTTATCATGAACCTAGTCCAAAAGACAGTTTTGGTTTCTATTTACCTTGTAATTACTGAAATTATATCTATCAGGTTCAATAAGTTGGAGAGTTAACGTAATTTTGATACTGCATAATGCAGAGATAATAATCTACTGTGAGCAAAACCTAAGTAAAATTATAATATCAAAAACAACATATTCTTTATGCCATGTACATGAGATCAATGATAACTCCTCCTAATACAAATACACAGCAACAACGAATATTCGATAATACATAGAAAAGCATAACAGATGTTCAAGAATGCACACACACACACAATTATTGCAGCACCCCCAAAGTAATTATACTTCCCACATTATTATAAACATTTTGTTTATACTGAGTATAATGATTATATTTTAACTAATATTTACTGTGAAATTGACCATTTTTCTATGTAATATATAGACACACTCTGCCAGCTAGCTTCATTAAATCACTTCATTCTTTACTACTCTATATCTTTCAGATAATAAAAAAATAACTTCCTGAAGTCCTTAGAATGGATTTTTAGTAAAAGAAATGGTAGACTATATTGACGATCTTAGGTTCAGCCACTGAAAATCTTTGTCAGGTTGTAAAACTGGAATATCTTATCTGTTTCATGAGATAAAAAGTAAGGATGTCTACACTGAAATAAATAAATTATTTTAGTGGAAAATCTTTGAACTCTACACTAAAAATAATGATATAATCACAACATTGTTTTTTTACTAATTTAATAAAAACATTTTATCAAATAGAGTAAAAAATGTCAAAGACCTATAGCAATGTATTTTTCTATTATCTTCCCACTCAATCTTTTCTCCAACCTGCATTATCTTCTTTTCTTATCCTTTTTAAAATAGTTCAGTGAATATAGTACTTGTCAAAGGCAGTAGACTGACGATTTAAAAGATTCAAGTGTTCATCCCTTTTGTTCAGGATTAGGTGAGTGTGGAGAGGAGTTCAGTTTTTTATGGTTTTTCATTCCATTCTACTAGGTACAGACTGAAGGGCCAAAAAAAAAAATCAGTTTTATTTTGCCCTTACTGATTCTTTCAGTCTTTCAATCAAATTTGTCGTCCATTCTTGATTCAAATTTTACACAAAACTCTTTGATAGCATGTGGATTTTTTATTTTATTACTAACAAGAATCATAATAGGAACGTTAGGTACACGTTGCTAACTAAGCATTATATTACTAATAATACTTTTTTCAAAATAAATGATTATTGGAGTTAAGTTTAACGCTTGAGTTCATGAGAACTAAATAGTTGTCCAATACGTGAGCACATGGATAAGTAAGGCGTGAACATATACATAAATTTGCATACATGTATGTATAACATATTTACAAATATAGAAAAATTAAGCAAAATAAATATGGGGCTGGATTTAATCCACCTTCAGATATACGCTACTATAGAGCAATATATTATTCAAATATATGGGAATTCATTTGTGACTGATTGAAAGACTTCAATTTTAGTTTTCCATGGCCCATACACATATGCCCATGTGATTATTAACAAAGACCTGTTTTGCTTTATACCATGTGATATGGTCAAAATTGATGGCTTAGAATTAATGGTACAGACTCTCTCACAAATTGTTGTTGATAAAACAGCAATCAGGTAGTGTGTTATTCCATTCTCACACTGCTATGAAGAAAGACCTGTGACTGGGTAATTTATAAAAGAAAGAGGTTTAATTGACTCAAATTTCCACATGACTGGGGAGGCCTCAGGAGACTTACAATTATAGTGAAAGGAGAAGCAAACATGTCCTTCTTCACCTGGCAGCAGCAAGGAGAAGCGCTGAGCAAATGGGGAAAGGCACTTATAAAACCATCAGATCTTGTGAGAACTCACTCACTGTTACAAGCAGCAGGAGGGAAATTGCCCTCATAATCCAATTATCTCCACCTGGTCCCACCCTTGACAGGTGGGGATTGTTACAATTCAAGGTGAGATTTGGCTGCAGACACAGAGCCAAACCACATCAGGCAGACTTTTGTGGCTTCCAGAGAAAATTATTCTTATCACATTTACACTAGGTAGCATAGTAAGGGAATAAATGATGCCTTTTATAAAAACAAAAACAGATACTATCAACAAGAAAATAAAAACAAAAATCAGCTAAATAGCAGAAAGGATTTTCATATAGAAAGAAATTATTTTATCAGATACCAGAAGAGTAATAATAGGTCATATGATATTTTTTCCCATTACATTTCATCAAGCATTGTGAAATGTCTGAGATTTAATACTGCTTGCAAGCTAGCAAGTTAATCTATTCTTAGGATGCAGACAAATGACAGAGACTGCTTGATGATCGGAGACAAAGAACTCTTACTTATAGTCATAGCAGTAACTAGAGGAGCAGAAGTGAGACCAAGCAAATGAAACTGGAATAAAATAAAAGTCACAATATGAGGCAGCATTAAGATGGTCACAGCTGTAGGTAATTGGTGCTCAATTCTGGAATCCTCGTAGAAGAATGTAAAATGCCTTTCAGAAAAGTCTCTGAGATCTGAAAGGGAGAAGCATTTAGTCACTGGTTCCCATTCCCCATTGTTTGAGGTTTTCCCTTGTGGACATTAATGCCCCTGAACTTGTGGCTCCTGCTGGCATCCCTACAGAGCTCTGAAAGGTCCTAAGGTACTGAAGTGAAAGATTCCTGGACTGTGTATCTCTTCAGCAGAGATATTGTCAGTGTGAAGTGAGCCAAAGCCCACCCTCAAGTGTTATTGCTGCCCTTGCTCTGGCTGCTGGCGTTACAGGTGATGGCAGGCAATATCAGGCAGTCCAAAAAGGCCTCCTAATACATATACACATACAACGAATACATATATATTATACACAAATAGGAGAATTCATGAATGAATATTTACTAAATTTTTAACAGAAATTATTTCTGTAATGTAGAGTGACATTGGGCAAGTGGGTGTACTTGTTTTCTTGGGCTGCATTAACAAAGTGCCACAAACTGGGTGGCTGAAAGTAATAGAAATTTATTTTCTTACAGTTTCGGAGCCTAGAATTCCAAAATCAGGGTGTGTTAAGGGTCATTCTCTCTTCGAAGCCTGCAGAGGTTTATCCTTCCTTTCCTCCTGCAGCTTCTGGTAGCCCCAGACATTTCTTGCCTTGTAACCACATATCTCCAGTCTTGGCCTCCATCTTCTCCTGTGACTCTGACTCTGTCTTCACATGGCCGGTTTCTCTTTGTTCCCCTCCCCTTCCCTTACAGCTGGTGCTCGACTTACGACCACGATTGGGACCGGCAGACCGGTCGTAACACGATTTGATCGTAAGTTGAGTAGGCTATATGTACAGTTGAAATGGTGCACGCGGAGATGGTAGTGCTGCCAGAAGCTGGTCTGCATTGTCGTATGCCCAGCTGGGCAACGTTTGCGCTGTCAGACGCAGAGCAGTCATGGCTAGCGATTGTGGTCATAAAGTCGAATGGTCGTAAGTTGCATAGGTCGTAAGTTGATCAATACCTGTATAAGGAAAACTAGCTTGCTTAATTGGATTTAGTGCCCACCTTATTCCAGTAGGTCTCAATTTAACTAATTACTTGTGCAAAGACCCATTTCCATTAAGTTCACATTCTGAGGTACTGGAGGTTAGGATTGTAACATATCTTTTTTGGTGGGACTCAATTTAACAGATAAGAGTGAGCAAAGAAGAGATTCCTTTTCTGAATATATGGTTTTCTGAAATATCTGCAAAGAATATTATGGAAGACATTGTAGTTTGTTCCATTCTTACACCCATTTTTTTTTACATGTCTATGAATGTTATAGGTAAAATACTCTGATTTAATTTTGCTGCTAACAGTGGCCCTGTGACACAGGACTGGCCAATAGAAATAGATGAAATGAAACTTCTTCTACCCCTTTCTTATTTCTCTTTTGAAAGAAAACTGGATGTATTAGTCCATTTTCATATTGATATAACTACCTGAGACTGGATAATTTGTAAAGAAAAAAAGTTTAATTCACATTTCCACAGGCTTAACAAGTAGCTTGTCTGAGATGCTTCAGGAAACTTACAATCATGGGGATACTGAAGGGGAAGCAAGCACATCTTATCATGGCAGAGGAGGAGAGAGACAGACAGAGCAGGGAGGCATCACACAATTCAAAATTATCAGATCTCAGGAAAATTCTATCACAAGACATCACTAGGGGGATGGTGCTAAACAATTAGAAACCACCCAGATGATCTAATCACCTCTCACCAAGCCCCACCTTCAACATATGGGGATTACAATTAAAAATGGATTAAAGATTTAAACATAAGCCTAACACCATAAAAACCCTAGAAGGAAACCTAGGCAATACCATTCAGGACATAGGCATAGGCAAGCACTTCATGACTAAAACATCAAAAACAATGGCAACAAAAGCCAAAATAGACAGAGTATCAAATTAAACTTAAGAGCTCCTGCACAGCGAAAGAAACTCTCATTAGAGTGAATTAGCAACCAACAGAATATGAAAAAATTTTTGCAATCTACCCATCTGACAGTGGCTAATAACCAAAATCTACAAAGAACTTAAACAAATTTACAAGAACAAAACAAACCCATCAAAAAGTGGGTGAAGGATATGAACAGACACTTTTCAAAAGATGACATTTATGCAGCCAACAAACATGAAAAAAAATCATCACTGGTCATTAGAGAAATGCAAATCAAAACCACATTGAGATACCATCTCACAGCAGTTAGAATGGTGATCTTTAAAAAAAATCAGGAAACAACAGATGCTAGAGAGGATGTGGAGAAATAGAAATGCTTTTATACTGTTGGGAGTGTAAATTTGTTCAACCATTGTGGAAGACAGTGTGGCGATTCCTCAAGGGTCTAGAAATAGAAATATCATTTGACCCAGCAATCCCATAACTTGGTGTATACCCAAAGGTTTATAAAACATTCAGTTTTAAAGACACATGAACATGTATGTTTATTGTGGCACTGTTTACCCATAGCAAAGGCTTGGAAGCAACCCAAATGCCTATCAATGATAGAATGGATAAAGAAAATGTGGAACATATACACCATGGAATACTATGCAGCCATGAAAAACAATGAGTTTGTATCCTTTGTAGGGACATGGATGAACCTGGAAACCATCATTCTCAGCAAACTGACACAAGAACAGAAAACCAAACACTACATGTTCTCACTCATAAATGGTTGTTGAACAATGAGAACACATGGACACAGGGAGGGGAACATCACACACTGGGGTCTGTTGGGGGAAGAGGGGGATAGGGGAGGCATAGTGGGGAATGGGTGGATTGTGGAGGGCTAACATTAGGAGAAATACCTAATGTAGATGACAGGGGCATATATGCAACAAACCACAATGGCATGTGTAAACCTTTGAAACAAACCTGCACAATCTGCACATTTACCCCAGAACTTAAAGTATAAAAATAAACAATAACATAAATACATAAATGAAGTTTCCTCTTGTTTAATTATTTCAGCACTTGTCACTACTGTTCATACTTGCTGTTTAAACATAAAAATGTTTAATTTGCACTAAGTTAATTTTAATTTTCCCCAAGTGATGGTTTATAATATCATAATTGAAATAATACGGGTGAAATTATCTATTTAAAGAAACATTCTATTTTATTAAAATTATGTAATATATCTCTTTAAAAATCTGTTCACACCTGAAAATGCCTTAATTTTAGCTGGAGAATCCTCTTTAGAGAGATCCTTCTTTAGAGTCCCTCTTTTGGAAGATCTCTGATATTGAGCAATCTTGTAGATTCATAAATTCATAAATCTTGTACGTTTCCCCCATTTCCTACTATTGATCTCCTGTAAGAAGACCACATGATATTATCAAAAATAGCATTGTGATTATACATATGTGTATAGAAATCAATTTGTGTGTGTGTGTGTGTGTGTGTGTGTGTGTGTGTGTGTGTATAATGAAACAATTATCCACATAGGCCTAATCTTTTTCAAATACGATATATAAAGCAGGCAGGAAATTTTTGTAAAAATTTGATCCTAGAAATCTATCACTGATGGTTTTCTAAAAATGCCTTTCAAATATGAATTAGCTAAAGTCCATTCTAATCAGGTATTATGTTCTGAATTTATCCTCCAAATTTCATGTGTTAAAAACGTAATGCTTAATGTGATCATATTAATAGCTTGGGCCTCTAGGAGATTAATAAGCCCTGAGGGATGGGATCAGTGTCCTTATAAAATGATTGGAGGGAGTAGGTTCACTCTCTTCTATCTGTTCTATCATCTCATTTTATCATTTAAAGAAATAATGTTAGAGAAAGCTATAAAGTTTTCAGCTTATATATGCTGTTGAAGTACTAATGGCATTACTAACTGTCTTTCTATTATAACATGAAGAGAGATTTACTTCTCTTAAAGCAACTATTCAATTAAAAATATGACATCATCTGGAGGGACTGCATTCCTAACCATGAATGGCCCAAAAAGGTGAAGAGGCTATCAATAGTAAATTGCAATTTCACTTCCTAGAATCACCAGAAATTGTAAGCTGCTTTTATACCTTCTAGCTATTTTATATACATTCTAAATTAGATAAAACAAATCTGTCTACTATTTATAAATAGCCTAAATTTATTTTCAGTAGCAAAGTCTCCAAGTAGAAAAAAAATTTATTTATGTATTATTATTTTATCAAAATCATTTTGGAACTCTATATATGACAATTAAAAAGATATCTTATACATTTTATGGTCCAGGATGTCAATGTATCATTTTAAACATAAAACCTGAACTGGGAGTAATGTTTTAATAGGAGTAATTTGGGCATGTTATACTTAGATTGTCGCTATCATCTCTGAGTCTCTGGCAGTTATTATCTTTCTGCTAAGAACTCCTTCAGGACAACCTGGCTTCCTGATAAAATACCCTGTGCTCAGTCAATATCTCTGGTTTCTAACTCCAAGAGAAATTTCCCCTCTTTATATACAAAATACTTTCTCCTTTATTTTAAAAATGATATTGAATACAGGTAAAGGAAAATAATTTAAGGTCTGAGTAATACATTTTTGATCTTGCTAACAGGTCTTGACTCTTGGGAAGGCAAAGATGGTTTGGTTTGCAGAATCAGGCACCAAATCTGGAGACACAAAATCAGAAGAAAGTAATGAAAATTTCAATTATATAACACATCTTTTTGAGAATGACATATATAAGATCATAAGACTATGTACCTAAATAAATATGCTTTTCTGCCTTATGCTCATATTTCTCCTTTAAAAACCCAGAATTGAAACAGCCTTGGAGTTTTCAAATATTTTTAAAATTTATGACATTTTCACTAGTTTCGATGAATTCCAAATACATTTAAAAAATGTAAAGAAATAAAGTCAATGTAAAGCCTAAGGAAAATTTGATAGTACTATTTCTCAAATGAGTATATGATTTTTTATTACTGTTCTAAAAATCACCTCAAACTTCGTGGCTTAACACTGGCTTGTTGTTGTTTGTTTAATCTTGCAGTTCTGTAGATTAGAAATATTACTTGGCTAAAATCAAGGTATAGAGGGGTCGTGTTTTATTCTAGAATCTCTAAGGGAGATTCAGTTTTCTTTGCGTGTTCCAGCCTCCAGTGGTTGCCTATTTTCCTGGGCCCATGACTGACCCCTTCTGTCCATCTTCTGCACCAGCAACAGCGGAGCCAGCCTCCACAGCATCTTTCTATCCTCTTATTCTGCGTTTTGTGTTTTTTTCAATTTGTAAAGACCATCATGATTAAACTAGGCCCACTCGGATAATCTAGAATAATCTCCTTATTTCAATGTCGTTAGTTTATTAACAACCTTAATTCCATCTGCAACTTTAATTCCACTTCATCACGCAAAGTAACATATTCACAGGTTCCAGGGATTAAGTCATTGAACAGCTTTGAGTATTCATTATTCTATCATAACAGATGTTTAAAATCAAGACTAAAACAATCTATGAATTGCGTCTGCAGTCTGGATTCATTATTTTTTTGAGAAGTAGAAATTCCATTTCTGGCTCTTCATATAATTTACACAAACACATTCGTCGCCATTTTTGAAATTTATTTTACAAAACTCATTTTAATGCTGTTTCTATTAGCCAAACTGCATGTCTCTAATATCTTCAGAAAAACGCTCCTATTCTTCCAAGCTTAGTAATTAGATCTTCTGGTCAACTTTTGAAATAAATTATTTTATATAAATCTATTATTTAACAACTACCTAAATTTTTAAAACTATGCAATAGTGTGATTGCATATAATACAAATAGTAATAAAAGATGCTTTACTCCGGTTTTTAAAGAAACCTGTTGGATGTAATGTCAGTAGATATTAGGTATGTCAAGTTTTCAAATGTGGAAGTCTAGAAAATAGAATGCACTTCTTTCCACTTTTATTTATTATATTGTCATGCTAAAAATATATACCACAGATTCTAAAAAATACAATATATACTAGAGCAAGAAATTAAAATAAATTGATCATCTCCTACCCTTGAGATTTTTTGTAATTTGCTGAAAAAGACAGATATAAAAACCGAAATATTTTATAATATCCATTTATGTGATGGAGGAAGGGAATTGAGTCATAAGAAAATAGCAGGTGACTATTTCTAGTAGAGGTATACTAAATTCATTTCTTTTTAATCTTTCAAATATATTTTATCTATTTTATGCTTTGATGTTTTAACGATAATTAAAATTGTGTGCTAATATAATATTAGATATCCACTGCCCATTTATAAACAGTTTCCCTATAAGGAAGTAGAACTATTTGGGTCACATTATTTGTTTTCTCATCAGCCATATTTCACTTATAAGGCAATGTCTCAAGCAGCAGAAAAAAAATGTATTTTGCTAAAGATTTTGTAGACATTTCAGATAAAAGTTGCTTTGTCTTCTTTTAGGGGAATTTAGTTTCCGGAAAGCAAAACAGATGTCAATGTCCAGAAAAAAAAATGCAGCACACACAAAAAAACTCCATCCCCACTACCAAGGTTTCAATTATAGGGTTTTTCTTTGAGTTTCTAAGCAGCCACCAGAAGCCAGTGATTGTTTAAAATTCTCTGAGAAGCTACTCATAGATGTCAATGCTGTAGAGCATAAATTTTTTAGTAGAAATATGTGATGTACAATTGGTTAGTTTTTGGTATACAATTATATTTTTCTGACAGAGTAAATATTAAAAAATGGCATGACATACGAAGTTAGCATTTCTTTAAAGAGAATTTTGTGCATATATTACTTAAAATATTTATTTTCTGTTAAATACTTATTTTAATAGTTTAATACAGTTACATGTAATGTTCTATCAATTTTAGAAATTTTGTTTCATGTGAAAGCCTTATCACAGATGAAATGTGATTAGTATTGTGACTGTGTAATCCCTAAATTTTATATTACAATTGCTCATTAAAATAGATATAATGTCTTTTAAACTTTAGGGGCAGATTATACTCATATATCCGTGGACATAATTTAACTTTGCAGATAGTTAACAGTAGAGGCCAGAAGATATTATCATCTTCATGATCATTGCTGTCTCTTAGTGGTGCTTTCCAGCGAACTTAGAAACTTTGACTAAATCTCTGAAAGGTATCATGGTATCACAAATTTGTGCATATTTTAAAAGATGTCGACAGAGATGCACACAAATAAAGCGATTAGTTTTCAAATTTTGCCCTCTGACTTATAGAAGTAATTCTCCTTTCTTCCTGTAATTACATACATTATTTTGCAACAAAGGTACCTGGTAAAGAAAACAGAAAATGTATGTTTTTCTGTTCTAAGAGAAGAGAAATCTTTTAAAATGTGTTTTTAAAATATTTAGACCTCCAATTCTTTTTAGTTCCTTGAGCTATTGAAAGTTTAATCGTGTCAGAACAAGTAATTGCTTCTGTGTGATTATATAACCAATTGCTTCCTTTAATATTTTGTTTCAGCATGTATATTGATTTATCTGCATATGTCTCACTATGATGAATTACAAAGAGAGTGAGTTCTCCTTGTTGGATGCTGAAAGGCATCACAGTATGTTTGTTATGGCATATGCCACCTAGCTCTGTTGTCTTGGAGCATTTTCAGAAGGCTTATGTAGTCAAATGTTTAGGCACATGTGCTGATTACAGAATCACAAAATAGATAGTGACTTTAAAATTATTTCCCTAAAAAACAACACACACATGTATACGTACTCACGCACACACACACAAACACACACACACACACACACACACAGTTTCTTCTCATTATTTTAAATAATGAAAACAACAAAGTGACTCACATATTTTAGAAATACAAGAGTATCAATTTTATATTTACATGCCAAAAAAAGGTAGGTGACTATCTTGTTTGCATTAAGATTTCTCTACTTTTGTTTAAAGAAATAACTGGTGGAAACAGAAGTAAATGTGCCAGTACTTGATAATGAATTAAGACCCAAATAATGCATATACAAAGTTTGTTTTATCCTGTTCCAAATGTACCAATATCACTGGTTTATGTCTTGTTATTTTCTAAATTGTCTTTCTTCTTCCAATGATTAATTATGAACAAAAATATCTATGTGACAGCCATATGGAATTACTTTTTAGAGTATTTTATTTTATTGAAATACAAATATAGAGTTTAAATAATAGAGGATAATAGTTATTAAATTATTTTTGATCTACTCTTGTTTTTGCTGGCTCCTTTTATAAAACAAAATGAACACTTAAATAAAATACCCAATTGCTCTAACAAGCTAAGGGTAGCAGGACAGATTCTAGCTAGAATCAAATGGTTTTCCAGGGTCTGTGTGTATAGTATAGTCTTAGTAAAGGTTGGTTCAGGCTATGGGCTACAGAGGAGCTTCCAGAACAGTATTAGAATGAGCAGGCTGATAAAGTATAAGGTTTAACCTGGGCCTTTATGGGAATACCCAAAGTAAAATGAAGCAAAACGATCCTTTGTTTGAAAATAATTATAGGCAGCTTTTTAAACATTCTACAATTTAAAGAGATGGATAATTTTAGAAGATGGTAAGATTCCTAAATTAATTCTGTCTATATAATTTATGACAAAAAATTCTACTTAAATAAGTATATGTAAATAGCACATGGTTTACTTTGGTAACCATTGTATATTAAGTATATCAGTTTGCTTGCCTCACATAAGCAAGCAGGCATCAAATGCTTATTGAAACCATGTGGCTTACAATAAGGACTTTCTTCCTTATCATGCTTCATCTACATTTATAACACATTTTTCCCTGTTTTTAAAGGGAAGATTATTGATCAATCTGAATTAATTTGACAATAAAGAGAACAGAATAACAAAGCCATACACACAGATCCTTTGATTAAGTTTCTGTTAATTATTTTGGCTATTATTGATGTTCCCATAAAAGGATGTATTTCTGGAAAGTTCAATTTCATAATTGATAAAACTGAAAAATTTTCAATAATGAGAAAATACTTTTATGTAGGAATAACTAATAATTGACAACCTGGTAATTATATCCCAGTTATGATTTATGTGATGTTTGTTCTCACTGCCAACTGTGACAGAGATAAATATTTAGAAATATTCCATGGTTATTAAAGTATTTGTTAATTATATAAAATCATATTTAAAAACTCAGATACTTTCGGATGTCATTACTTAAATAAAACTCTTAATATTGATTTTTTAAAAGTTACTTGCTTAACACTTTTTGTCTTCATCATCCTTGAGAGTTGTGTATTTTGCTTTCCATCTTTACATATGAAGGTTTATGAATGGTAATTTATACTGGATGATTATAATCAAGAAATATTTAAAAGATAGTTTTATTCAAAGGCTAAAGAATTTATTCAGGAGAACTCAAGGCAGAAAATTAACTGTTTTGTTTGTTGGTTTGTTTGTTTTGAGATGGAATTTTGCTCTTGCTGCCCGGGCTGGAGTGCACTGGTGAAATCTCAGCTCACTGCAGCCTCTGCCGCCTGGGTTCAATTGATTCTTTGGCCTCAGCCTCCCAAGTAGCTGGGATTACAGGCATGCGCCATCACACCTGGCTACTTTTGTATTTTTGGTAGAGATGGGCTTTCACCATGTTGATCAGGCTGGTCTTAAACTCCTTAACTCAGGTGATCCACCTGCCTTGGCCTCCCGAAGCACTGGGACTGGAGGCATGAGCCACCGCACCCAGCCACAAATTCACACCTTTTAAATTTTCTTCTTTCTTTTGAGAGTTTCCAGGGGACCTGCTCTTCTTTTAATATTCTCAGAATCTTTAGGACTTGTTTCCTCCTTGGTCCATTCCCATTCAATACAATTCAGAGCAACAGATAAAACTAGATAAATCCAACAATGCTCATGTTTAACACTATAAACATTTCAACTGGGTTAAATATTAAACATTAAAAAAAGATCATGACCTAGTCATAGAAAAGTGAGAAATAATCTCATGTCTTTAGAAGTATAAATACTTTGTTTTTATGAAAATTGTAGTTATTTTAATGAGAATTATTTGATTATGTATTTAATATGATAATTATTTAATATGATAATTGAATTTTATTTTAAATTAATTTAATATCAAAATTAAAGCAACCAAATGTTACGTTATTTCATAAAGATTGAGAGAGACAAACAAATTTTACTGTATAGTGGCTTAAGTATATATTTTCAAGTCATTCTTGAAGAAACTGATAAAGTTTATAATAGAGATTGTGAAGTTAGTTACGTTTAAATTTTTTTTATGTGTTCCTATGGCATTGAGAATTCAGTTCTTCTATAAAGGTTTTTGATAATACAACATTTAATGTCAAAATTAATCATTTTATCACAAAACAAACTTACAAATAACATTCTTAGCTTTCTTAACTTTTAATATAATTTGACATCCACATCAACAGTAAGATATAAATTAATCTTCCATGTTTCAGCCTTTATTAGTGGTCATGTAAACCATCATACTTAATTTCCCCTCCTGTCTCTTCTTAAGCTCTGCGGGATATCCCTATCCACCTGGCTTTGTAATGTTTTCACTTTTTATCCACCCTCATATAGTTTACTATAAAATAGTTTATATTTTTAATGTTTTATGTATATACATACACACACACACACGTAGTCAGGTGCCATGTAATGTTTCAATCAATGAACCACCACACGTATGACTATAGTTCTATAAGATTATAATACCATATTTTTACTGTATCTTTTCTATGTTTAGATACAAATACCATTGTGTTACAATTGCCTGCAGTATTCAGTACGGTAACATGCTAGACAGGTTTGTAGGGGAGGAGCAACAGGCAATACCACATAGTTTATGTGTATAGTAGGCTACTATCTAGGTTTGTATTAAGTACACTGTAGGATGTTAGCACAATGACAAAATATCCTAATGACACATTTCTTAGAATTCTTGCCATTGTTAAGCAACACATGACTGTATATACATACGTATATAAATATGTTGAATGAATTTATTGCTAGTATAAGCTACAGTCCTCTTTCTCAGGTAGCTTATTCTCTTTAAGACAAATAAATATAAAAACTGAAAAGAGAAAAAAGAAAGAAGACCTTTATTGTTTTCCAACTGCATCATTTAGTATTTGTAAATCTTTGGTTTCTGGCTTATTTCTAAACCTTTGGTAATTCATATTTATAATCATATATTAGTGTAAATATATATGAAAATTTCACATAGAATAATATAATGTAGGCATCAATTCTTTTTAAGACAATAAGCCTCAGAAGCGTTTTTATATTTGCATTTACACTGGAACAGTCCTACCCAACACACTTTGTTTACCTGTTTGTCGGGAGAAACATATAAGCACTGAAACCAGAGGATACAATCTGTGTGATAGCTCCACTATCAGCATAATGAGGGCCAGATTAGTTGAATACTATGAGCCACTATTTCTTCACCTGTGGAGCTGAAATTAATGAGGTGGAAGAAAGTATAAATTTTCAAAGTCTCGGAGCCAGTAAGGTGGCTGTGGTCAGACTATATTGTACTTCAAAGCAAATTCTGGTTAACAGTGATATTTTATTATCCCTTTCTGCAGGCATGGAATTATGTTTTCTCTTTGTTGGCCAAACTTACTCTCTGTGAACCTGCTCATTTGTAAAAATAAGAAATATAATATGCTCTTATGGAATTTTTAATATATCTATAACCGAAGATATTTAAGAAGACAAAAAAAAAAATGTTATCGTGGCTAGAGAAGTCCCAGTATGCTGCAGGGACTTATTGAAGGAATTTTGTGAAGGCTCCACAGTCACATTGTGTTTTTCAGATTTACATTTAAAGCTTATTAAGTGTCATTTGGGGAGATATAATATGCACTTAAAATACTTATCTAAAAATATAGGAAGCTTGATGGAGGCACATGTGTATAAAATCCTATTTTCTAATTAAAAAATAATGTGAATATAAATCATGCAAAAGCTTTCCTCAAAATTCATATAGATGAACTTATTAATCAGCAGCTAGGTTCCCCATTTAATTCAAAAAGGGCCGAAACTGATATACTAGAAAAAAGCACAGAATGGAATGGGGATGAATAAATTAAGAAAATCTGAAAGAAATTCAAAGTGTTCTTGAACACAATCTGAAGAGTCTGTGTAAATAGAGCAAATTAGATACAAAAGCAATGGCAGAAAATCTTTGCTTCTAGAAAACTTAAGGTTAAAGCATGGAGGATTGGAACACTTGAAAGATTCCACCAGGAGGAGTAGTGGATTCTGGGAAGGAGATGACTATGAGAATCCAGCTTCTTTTCTACTATTGATAATTTCAGTCTGTCTGCCTTGCCTAAGCCAACTGAGGCTTAATGGCATGAAGTGCAAATAAGGCTGTTTGTTCTGTGACAGTTGCGGTAGAGAGAGCTGTTCTATGACTTCTCCATGGCCTAGATGAATTGTGGGATGCTTGAGTGAAAAAGCACAGATACAAGGTCCTTAAAATAAAGGGTCACAGGAAGAATGTGGGCCACCTGTTGCCTGGCATTCCTGACAGCAGATGTTATAGCTCACTGTTATCTTTCCTACATCAATGTGACCAATAAAAAATGAAAGAGCAGGTAAGGATCTGAGGCTACCACTAGGAATGGAAAAGTTTGATGGTGGTGCAGAGTCAGGCAAATATCCACGGCCTTGCAAGTCTTACTTTAAACTGTTGGCTCATGTTAAGAGACAATCATTTACTCTACATCTTCTAAAAGTAGGGAAATACGGGTACCAAACCTGGGCCCCAGGTAGTCAGCAAAGAACAATAACCATATATTTAAGCAGGCCCAGTACTTACAAAGATCTGTCACAAGTTTGACATTTTAAAGCAGGTGAAGAAGGAAGATTAAAACCAAAACCACTCCCCCCAAAAAATATAGCAACAAGGGGTATTCTGAAGGTTAAATAGACAGAAACACAGACTATTTTTCAAATATACTCTTCGTGTAATAAAAAAAGATAATCATTATTGTCACCCAAATTAGTGGCTTGATAATATTAAAAAAATTGCCAAGGGAAGAAGAAATATATAAAGAGTTAGAACATATGAGAAGAAAAATAAGACACATAGAAGGAAAATACAAAGCACCCAATGTACAAATAATATTTGAAGAGGAAGGGGAAAAAAAGAACAGAGGAAGAATAGGTAATGGTAAACAATGGGAAAGAATCTATCTGAGCTGTAGAAAGACCTGAGTCTGGATATAAATGCACCTATCAGGTTTTAAGGCAGATCAATCAAATAAATAGACCTAGTCATACGGTGACAAATTTTCAAATCTTTGAGTTTCTACAGCATAATAATGTTATATTATTGTTAATGGCATTTTTAATAATAAATAACATTAAAATGTTACCTACACAAGAAAAAGGAATGGCATCAAAATTTTTATTTGTAATACTTGAAACCAAAAGGATAATATAACATCTGCTGATTAATAACAAAAAATATGTTTTCTTCAAACGCTGTACCTCCTGATAATGCCATCATCTCACAGAGAAGATGATTACTGGTGTATGATAATAATGTATTGAATTCCATCTGAGGGGAATGGCCGAGAAAATACTTAAACCAAATAATGATCTGACAGAGAATATGCAAGCTTTACAATACTTAAAACAGCAGGACCATGGTAATTTGCAAGAATACTTAAATCATAATCAAGAATTAAAATTTTTAACCTTCTAAGCAAAACAGGAATAGGGAAACATTCTAAAGGTACCATAGTAGGGACAGAGGAGAGAAGAGAATAAATTAACGTGTTTCTATATGTCTGATAAGAATGGGCTGGGTAACACACACCATGTTGGTGAAGAATCAGTATGTTTTCATAAATAAATATTTATTTTCTTTGCAAACAACAATAGAAAATATGTACATTACATAGTTACAAATGTAGTGTCTGGTAAGGTAAGAGAATGCAATTTTAGAAAGAATATCCAATTAAGTGACAAATACATGGAATAAATAGCAACATGATTAAAATAATGCAAGATAATAAGAGAATACAGGAAAGGATATTTTTTAAAAACAATTAACATAAAGTAAGATGTAAGGAGCATAACAGCTGTGTAGGATTGTCACCTTATATATGAATAGAATGATGACATCTATCAAAAGACAGAGTTCAAAATCATCTGTTTAAGTGCAGGTCATGAATAACAGAATTAAAACCAATAATAAAAAAGCAAAAAGCTGAAAATAAAAAGATTGTCAAATAAGCACCTGAAAAATAAAATCTAAAAAATAATGGATCTATTAGCATCACACATACACATGCTTTAGTTTAAGGTTAGAAGCATGAAACAGTATAGAAGAATGTTGTGTCATGATAAAAGGCACACTTTACAAAGAAAGTGAAACACTAGTAAACATGTATATAGTCCTGGTAGCTCAGCAGGTAACTTCACAAAGTGAAAATCTTAAAAAATGCAAGAACTTCATTTTACAAAAGATTTTAGAAAGGAAACTTCAAGAGAACAGGGGAAATTGGCAAAGAATATGTAGATTCCCTGAGAAACTGGCAGCTGATAGTTGGAGTCCCAGAAGCTCCCTTATGAATAAAGAAGAACAAGTTAAGAAGGTCTGTCAGTTCAGATAATCAGTGTAAAATCCTCTGCATAAAATCACTTTAGTGATGATGGAAATAGAAAGCTAAGGCACTAAATACCCAGTTGCAATACCCACTGTGCCAGAGGCATACAGAGAGAGCACTCATTGAAACAGAGAGTAAGCTGAGCTGTCTCCAAACAAAGATATGGTATGCTTTTGTCATATTAAGGAAGCTGTCATCCTTTTAAAAGGAAGTATACAGAGTGAAAGATTACAGTACAGACCTATCATAGTAAAGCTTAAAATCAAATCACTCTGAAATATTTCTTTTTCTACTACAAATCAGATTTAAAAATCACAAGTTAGGGTATTTACCTCCATCTATACTGTTGGTACATTGGGCACTTTATTAAACAAAATAGAAGTAAAAATCAATACATATGACATTATGTTTTAGGTGATTTCCAAGTTCCACATGAAGAGAAAAAAATGACGTATTTCAATAGTCACTAAATCACATCGAACAATAAACACTTAAGAAAAAGGAGAGCTAGAGGGGGAGGAAGAAGAATGCCTTATTGACCTCTGTAAAGAAAGGGAAAAAAAGGAAAGCTGAAGCCTGTCTCTCTTGTCTCCTGTACCTGGTCCTAGGACAGGAGCATTTTACATTTCTAGTGTTCTTCCTCTGAATGGATGTGGTTGAGGACACAGGCGTTCTTGGTATCCCCATGCCTCCACCATTTGTTTGCCACCAACATTCTCATCACAGGAAAATTACAGATGTAAGAAGACTAAATTCTCGAAAAGTGGAAAACAGGAAAAGTGTGTCTGCCATAACAATCCAAGGGAATGCATTCATTTTTAGGCTACCTTTCTCTAATCCAGCGCTCATTTCTCCAAACCCATATCACTCAGGTTATCATTAAGCCTTCCTTCATGTTTACTTAATCACACAGTGCCCTCATATATTTCATGTTCAATTACTATTTGCTAAATTCTTTATCTTAGAAAAACATTTTGCAATATTAGCAACTCATTTATTAATATTAATTTTATAGAGCAAAGAATATTTAAGTAGACACATTATTCTAATATATTTTGCATTCTCAATAACGTTTGGAAGGTGGGATGTGCTCTGTAAAAATATTGAGTGATTGAGGAACACTTAGTTTCATTTAAAAAATCTGTCACTTACTTTTCTGGTCTCAGGTTCTTAGAAGAGATGACTTCAAAGACTAGTTTACAGATTCCTGAAAATGTAAACTCTATAGGAATAAGAACACTATCTGCATTTCACAGGTATAGCCCCAGTGCTAATGGCAGTGTACAGTATATAGTAGGACTTTACGAAATGTTTGTTGAGTGAAGTGGAAATGTTTACTTTCACATTTAACTATAAAGCATAGCAAATGTACAGGAGAGAATATGGCAGCTATGCATCTAACTTCCAAATGTCTATATTTGATCCAGATATTTGTATTAATGTTTGTTAAAAGAAATAATTTCTATTATCTCTAACTTTTGACTTCTTCCCTAAGCATACTTTTTAAAACATGTATGTGCCATTCGTATGTATACTTTATATGTTAACAGTAAATATATCAAAATCAATATGTAGTGTTTTATGTTTAAAATATATTTATATATGAAAATAAATACTTTTAATTCTAGGCTTCTCAGACTTTCAGTCTAAGGTTGTTAGCATTTTAAGATTTTAAATTTGGGTTTCTTTTTCTCCCACATCCTAAGTTGCTTTTAATCTTCTTTCCTTAATAACTCAGAATAACTCCTGTTTGTCCTCAGCCTTCATTATTTTATTTCTCCCTTTTTACCTTTCTTCTTTGTCTGATCTTAAATTCTAAATCATAAAGGCAAAAAGAAAAGTCCCAGAGGGGAGCAGAAGAAGAGAGAAAGCATGATCACATTGATATCCTGTGATTAGTATTCACTGGAGAATGATGAGATAGGAGAATTATTTTTAAGATGATCCTCAATATCCACTACCAACCATATGGATATTATATACTATGTTTGCATTTTAATTTTTTCATCAAATAATTGTTCTTAGTATTTGTCCATAGTCTCAAACACTGCACTAGGAACAAATTTCCTTCACCTAAGAAGATACATGGGATCCTTGCTTCAGAGAGCTTATTGTCTAGTGAAAAAAAGTGAAAAGTTGAAATACATTGAAATAAGGATACAGATATAAAATGATAAGAAATTCTGGGCTGGCCTGTAGCAGAGATGCAACACATTGGAATTCAATGGTCTAAACAGTTATTAAAGACTTTGCAGAGACAGTTGCCTTTAAGCAGAGGTTGAGGATGAATGCGAAGAAAATGCCCAGCCTAGAGAACAGTGTGTGAGACTTAGTATAGAAAAGACCTAGTATTTTTGAGACGGAGGAATAAATTCCGTATGACATGTTACAAAAGGAGGAATGACAAGAGATGTAGCTGGATAGACAAGGTGGAGCACTGAAAGCCACTGGGAACATATTTTGGTGCGAAATAACCATCATATGAATTTGATAGGAAGTCTCTTTGTGCTGCAAATCTGAGCAGAGTAACCTGGAGAAAATCATCTACCTAGAATAGTGGTAATGAGGCTGAACATAAACGGATATATTCACCAAGTGTAGGATATACAATGGACAAGTCTTGGCAATTTACTGGATTTGGGAGAATATGTAATTAAATGAGACCCAAGTGTATGGTGTTGAAGACATATTGCAAAGCATTGTGAATAATGTATTAAATACTCCTGTACTCTTTCATCTTTTCCCATGATCCTTTCCCACAAGTAGTGAGAACCTGCGAGTGGGTGGTGGTTTATGATGAATGCTCCAGCTCTAGCTCAAATATCTGGATTCTGTTTATTTTCTGAACTTTAATAGTGTCTGCCTCTATAGATGTTAATAATTTAAATGGTATTTTAAGAAAACAAGCAACTAAAGAGTGTCTATTTATCTTTCCCCCAAAAATATCATTGGCAAGAAAAAGCAGATCAAGGGGAAATATACAGTGACAGAAAATAGTAATCAAATCTAATTTTCAATAGCTCTTCCACAAATAAAAGTGTAGAATTAGTTTTTGGGTATCATCTCTAGTTCCAAAAGAAATATTTTAAAGAAGGGAAAAGAAATACTAAAATCGTTGAGCATCTATTTTGTGTTAGAAACTGTTTTAGATGAACACTGCCACCCTTTATCTCTATACAACTCTGAGGCATTTTTATTTTTAAAATTAAAAAATAAAAACCCTAAGACTGTTAGTGTTTGTGTAAATCCAGAGAAAGGATGGTATTGGAATTAAAACACAAACTTGTCTCTTCACATTAGACACTTTCAAAAATATTACATACAAAAATATTTCAAAAAATATTCAAGAATATTTTAATTTTTAACTTCGATACCTATCAAAATTTAGCCTGTAATTAAAAGACATTATGGTTTCACAAGTAGGAGTTTGGAATGTAGGCAATAATAATATTAAGAAAATAAAATAATGACAAAGTCACAGAAAAACTTTTCTCAATATATAGCTGCAGGCTAGTACTATTTAGACTATAATAAACTTTAAAAAGTTATCAAAAAGTCTGTAAAATAGAAATTTTGGGGGTTAAATGTAATTAATAATTGGTATATTTAGCATAATTTAAATGTTTAAATAATATATTGTCATTTATTATAAAAATGTCATGATATTTGCTCAATTTAAATAAATGGATATAAGAACAAAAAGTAATGATTAATATAACAAACAGCATAATTTTATATTAAACTATTAATGTATTAAAATATATTTGTTTCTTTTAAAATCAAGTTTGTATGCTTGTTTTTTAAACCATAAATATTTACATTTTAATACTGATTTATACACCAGGTACTCCAAAGAAGTGACAATGTCAATTAGGTAATTTTTTCCATTTTAGAGTTTACATAAATTAGATCCATATTAATTAATTAACTTGCTTTAAGTAACAAAAATAGTAAACTACTAAGTTAGAATGCAAACTTTTTTCTGTCTGACTCCAAAGCAAGTGTTATTTGTTAATATCTTTATAACTCTCAAGTGTTACTAGCATTTGACCCTCATGTTGTATTTTTAGTTATTCTCAGGATAACAAAAAAAATTAAAAACACTTTATGGATAGATAGTGGGTATATGTATTTATGGGGCATAGGGGTACTTTAATACAGGCATAAAATACAGTCACATCAGAATAAATGGGGTAGCCCTTACCTCCAGAATGTATTATTTATTTTTGTTATAAACATTCTAGTTACAGTCTTTTATTTATTTTGCAAAGTACAATAAATTTTGTTGACTGTAATCACCTTGTAGCGAATACTAGATCTAGTATCAAATACAAAATCTTATTCATTCTAACTATATATTTATACTCATTAACCATCTCTATTTCCCCCTACTACCTCTGCCACCCTTCCCAGCCTAAGATAACCATCATTCTACTCTATCGTTGTGAGTTCAATTGTTTTAGTTATAGCTACTAAAGTGAGCAGAAATATCTGTCTGTTTCTTTCTGATGTGTGCCTAGTACTTAGAATATTATCTGGCCTTAGTAGTGCTCAATAGATATTTGTGAACAAAGTAAAAGGAAAGAGTTATTACAATATTATAAAATTCTTAAGTATTAAATAATATGTTGTGGCTAAACATTTTAACTTCCCCAGACATAAGTGTTATAAATCTTATACACAGTTTTAGAAGGTACAAGGAGAGTCAATACTGTTAAACTAATTAAAATTAAATTCTTTAGTATTTTCCAAAAGTTAGCTTTAAAATTGTAAATAGTATAGAGAAAATAATGAGAAGGCAGTTGTATACACACACACACACACACACACACACACACACATACAAACACACACACACACCTATAAAATTTAAAATAATTTAAAATTCAAATCAATATATTTTAATGTTAATTTTAATATGAAAATATTCGAAGCACAATATTACTACATGTCATTATCTATTCACATTTATTAGAAATGTTGAAGTTTAATTTCTTTACCATAATCTTGAAGATAAGGTACAGAGTCAGAGTGATGCCCTACTGATACCAAAAACAAAACTATTTAAACAACCGAAAGTATTTGTAGAGACAGTCTATTTTTAAAACTAAATAGTAAACCTTATGAAAAAGCCACTTTCAAAGTAGGAACCTAGATTGATGTCCATTTTCTCTTCATATTTTTAACATTAAAGTAAACAAATGCCGTTTTCCTGTCATACCCAAAAAGGGCAATCGAATAAACTTCAAAGAATTCTGGAATCTTTATTGCTTTGTTCTTAGTGACAATGACAACAGCTGCTATGTAAACCAAATGAATACCTTGGACTTCAGACAGGAGACTGGAAGAACATATCCCTGGGGTTGCTTTATTTGTTGGCTGCCTTACTAATTATATGCTATGCTGAAGACACTTCTTTAATAATTGATATTCCTGTGAGGGGTTCCTTCTGGAACAGCATCATAAATGCAAATATAACTGAAACTCAAAGTCTTTCACATCTACTTATGTGGATCGAAAAGCCCAGTAGACTATTAGATGGTTAATGAAATCTGTATTTTATGGATTCCAGAAAAGTATGTTCTTTAAAGTTTGTGAAGATGTGCCCAGAGATAATAACACCTAACTTTTGGGAACTGAAGCAATAGACTGAAATTATCACATAAATAGAATTTCCACAATACACTTATATGCCAAAACTTTAAAAAGTTTATTTTAATTGTACAAGATGGGAACATTTTGGTTAGCTATATGGCATGTCCTGAAATTATAGAAAGAGTATACTAGCATATTGTAATCTGATTGTTATAAAAATATTAATATTAATCACTGGCCGGGAGCGGTGGCTCATGCCTGTAATCCCAGCACTTTGTGAGGCCGAGGCGGGTGGATCACGAGGTCAAGAGATTGAGACCATCCTGGTCAACACGGTGAAACCCCGTCTCTACTAAAACTACAAAAAGTCAGCTGGGCATGGTGGCACATGCTTGTAATCCCAGCTACTCAGGAGGCTGAGGCAGGAGAGTCGCCTGAACCCAGGAGGCGCAGGTTGCGGTGAGCCGAGATCGCGCCATTGCACTCCAGCCTGGGTAACAAGAGCGAAACTCCGTCTCAAAAAA
>NW_016107417.1:4333802-4344899 GCF_001604975.1 Cebus imitator | reverse complement strand
TATTTTGTTAAACATATTGGTCTCAATATGCAAGTCATAAGGCAACTTTATTTCTTTTTCCACTCCCTTCAAACATACTCATTAGCCTGGTTCTGTGTGCTTCTGGGAAATAATCATAAATTGGTCTTCAGTTATTTCCAAGACTAAAAAGAATTTCTTCTATTGAGGTGAAATTCTGTTACCATGATAGTCATGACTCAACTTTAATAAAGTTAAAGCTTCCTTTCTTCTCCCACTGAATGCTGCTTTAAGACTGGAAGTTTGCACTTGCTAAGAAAGAAGTCAGCTTGTCTCTGTATTTTGCCAACTCCTTCCTCACTCCCGAGCTTCATGTTCTGACCCATAATACTCATTCAGAGTTTATTTAGAGTACAGGTAATTTGGGGTAAGATATGCAGCCTAATTCTATTTTGATTTAATATTGGCCTCCTTTCAAATTGGCAGATATTGAATGTTGACTTTTCTATTGAGGGATTTTCTCTGTGTTTCTCAGAGGATCCCTCCCCCACCCGCCAGGCAGTTCCACCTGCAGCTTGCTTGTTGATGTCTCCTCCAACAGACTTTTTAGCTTCTTTTCCCCTGAACTCCACCTTGACTCTAACAGGACACTCACGTAGGTTTCTCAGCCCTAATTCAATTGGCTGAGGTCCCCTGAGAACTGGCATAATCTCTTGTGGTTGTGCATGTGGTCCAAATGAAACATTTGCCTTTGCCCTGCTCTGAGTTCTGTCAATTCATGAAAATAATGATATTATTTTATCTTTATAACTCTCAGGTGTGTTTAAAACTCACTTCTGTGGCTGTCAATATCTAGAGACATATAATCATTAATGTCTTCTCAGTTGGTGTAAGATAAGGATGAAAAGAACACAACATTCTAGCATTTTTGCTAATGAAATTCTGTTTGCCTTTGTAACTAAATCCTCAATTAAATAGCCACTACATCCATATCCTCAAAATACATAAAGAACTAAGAGTTCGAAACCTTTTGTATGGTTCTTTACAGTTTCCTCATACACCTTCTTACACATTTCCTTGGCATATAGCTGTTCTTGGTCTTACAGACTCAACCAGTGAGAATCATCCAATTTTAATCAATTGTTGACTCCTTCAAAAGATAGTCACACAGTGCAGCAGCAGCAGCACCATTGCAGAGTGTGCTTCCACTATCACCAAATTTGCTGTGTTCTGGGCCTCATAAACCCAAGCAAGGTCTATTTGATGCCTTTTTAAGAGGAAGATACTATTATGGATTGAAGGTGTTCCTCCAAATTTATATATTGAGGTGCTAGTGCCTAATATGATAGTATTTGAAGATGGAGGCTTTTGGAAGTAAATAGGGTTAGATGAGGTTATGTGTGTGTCCTTTGTAATATAATTGGTGTATTAAGATGAGGAAGAGAGAAAAAGCCATGTAAGAATACAGCTAGAGGATGGCTCTTCACAAGCCAGGAGTAAAACCTCACCCGGAACTGAATGAGCAGATGCCTTAATCTTGGACTTTCAACCCTCCAGGACTGTAGAAATAAGTTTCTGTTATTTGAGCCACCTAGTATATGGCATTTTATTTGGTCAACCTGAGCTGACTAAGATATCAAGACTTAAAAGTCTTTGGAACTTGCCAAAAATGTCACAGCTTAGAGGTTGAGTTGGGATTCAAACCTACTAAGGTGATTTAAATGCATCTTTTTTTGATGTAGCCTTCCGTTTTCTCCTGTTGTTTTGAGCTACTTAGATAAACTTTTGTGTTGACATTAACAGTTTTTCTGTTTCCTCCTATATTGTACCCACTTTTTTATTAAATAGTTCCCAGCATCTTTAGATTGGGCTGAGACTTATTCCCATTGCCTACCCCACAGTACCCCTATTCACCTTTCTGATTTGAATTTATACACTGTTTTAGACAGCAAATATGTATACATGTACTGTGTATACTATATGCATATATGTGCACATGTATTTTATAGTATGTTAAAATAATATCTGCTGCCACATTTTATTAATTACTAACATCTAGAGCCTGAAAATTGGTATCTGTTCCTCTGCAGGTAATTACATATTTGTAACCCTTTTATGAGCAACATGTACAGACCTGAATATATAATCTTATTTTTACTAACATGATTTTTCAGATATCTTCAAGGATTCAAGCTGTTTTGGGGTAATTCATGCTGAGTGATGATTGACTAAGCTATGTAATGATTAATATTTTTGATAAATACCTCAAACGGACAAAACAAAAGCCAGAAATATAATAAGCTATAATGCTGTAAATCCTAGCAGAGCCTCTCCACTCTTTTCCAGGTTTAGGAAGTCTTTCTACAGAAGTGACAAATCATGGAGTAGCGCCAGCCCACTATTAGCATTATGCTTAGCAACACTGCATAGAAAAATCTGTTCAAATTCGGATCCAATTAAGTTGCTGACACATTTTCTTATCTGATTACAAACAGTTTAAATTGCTGTTAAGTGATTTCAATAATCCACATATAACCTGAAGTCAGTTAAATATTTTTATATTTCTTTTCTGCAAAGTTGACATTTACTTGGCATTTATCCAAGCATATGAGGCAGAGCAACAGAAATGTTGAAAGGGCTTAGATGTAATGATCACAAAACTTATTATAATTAAAATATTCCTGTGAAGATCCTAGTGGGATGTTAGACTTCAGAATATGTAATATATTTCATTTTTCCTTTGATCGGTCATGTGTTTAACTGACTGAAAATTAAAAAAAATATATATGCACTTTTTTTCTAAACAACTAAGATTACTTATTCGGGTGAAGTACATTTGAAAAATAAAATTGATAGATATTTACTCTAGAAAAATATGTTGGAATAAATCATTTAAATTTCTTTCCAGCTCAAAAATTATTTTTAGACATGACTTCTTAATTTATTTCATAAACTAGAAAGCATTCCTAAAATCTGATTGACAGTTTTTGAAAAGAAAACTAAAAGACAAGAGCTTGTTGAAATATAAGGCGTAGTCTCAGTTTTCTGACCAAATGTTATTCAAGAGAAAAGCTAGAACTCAGACACACGTCACAAATGTTTTCAGCCTTTCTAACTGTATATTTTGTGTCCTATAATCTAGACTACACATTTTTAACTACTAAAACTTAGGCGATTTGTATTATGGGATAATACTGACTTGATGAAAAGCAGTTTGAATAGCAAGCTGTCATTAGCAATAGAAAGACCATATCAGAAAGCTGACCTAGTGTATATATGATATCCTCCTGTGTGTTAGAACTTTAAAATAGTGTTTATTGCCCTAAGAATAAGGAGGGGGTAGAGGGACATGCTGTTGTTTCATATTTTTCTTCCATTAGCAAGTAACATTATTCAAGCCTCATTATTGCTCCTAATGAAGCAACACAACAAAGCTAAACTTCAAGACAGTTTAAAATATTTGAGTGAGTTCCCGCAGTGCATTGAACTTGGTGAGAAAGCTTTTGCAAAAAGGGCAAAACCAGAGAACAATCTTTCAAGTATCTTAATTTCCATGATAAATGGAGACACTTCTAGTTCAATATTTGCCTGAAACTGATACTGATATAAATAACACAAGAGCTATTTACAAGGCCATCTATTTCTCTTGCTGCTTCTGCAAAGAGCAATTTTGTGTTATGGTTTGTGGACCTGGCAACACATAACAAAACTACTTCCTTGAAATCTGCATGTCACAAGGAAGGTATACTTGTCAGAGAAAACAACGATGAAGACATTACTGCAAAATATACAAGTTTAGAGGACTGCTAAGTTGTTCTGATTGTAATTCTTCACCATATAAAGTTCCATTAGGCAGCAAAAGATACAGAGCTTCATTTTTATACATTCCCATTGCCATCTGTGAAAAAGATAAAAGTAATGTTCTAAAATGTAACAAATTTTAAAAAAGCCTCCTGTTATCAATCTTCAAAGTACAGAAATGCTAAGTTGAATGAAATTATCTTCGAAGATCAGTAATGTTAAAGTTAAGATATTCACATATTAAATGGTTAAGTAATAAGATTAAAAATGAAAAACTAAGCCACAGAATAGTTACATAAATAGGTGATAAAGTTGAAAGTTGTAGAAATTTAATAAAAGAAACAGAGTTGAAAAACAGAAATGTAGAGCAATGTAATATATCAAGGAGATCATAACCATGCCATTAAGGCATAAATACTCTAGTGATTAATACAAGTCAGCAGAATAAATGAAAATTTATGGATTGACTAAATTTTAGATTGAAGTTACAGTGAGATATGACTATATCCTAAGACTCCAAATTTCCATTTGTGCTGTACATGTATTTTTGATGTAACAGAAAATATAAAATAGAAAGTATTATTTGGAAATTTATTCCAAAATTTATTCTTGGTGTACGAGAAAATTTTTGAAAAAGAGAAGAAATAACAGGCAAAAACACAAACAAAACAAAACACCGACAGTCTTTTTAAAGACACTAACACTGCATTGTTTCTACATTCCATTTTACTTCTGTTTATTTTTAAATTGTACAGAAATCAAACATGAATATGTGATACCTGATGTCATGGGTAGTGCTCTGAATACAATCAGGTATCCAGAGGTTTATTTTTAATAGATTTGTTTAAAGTTCTGGGACACTTGTGCAGAAAGTCCAGGTTTGTTACATAGATATACACATGCCAGATCCCTAAAATTTTTGACATTTTGGACACTTGGTTATTCAGGATTATCATTCTCCACCACAGCTTTGTGAATTGACAGTTTGCCATGGCATAAATATAGACACAGTTTTTAGTTTCTTTATTGACTTGTAGATGAATTCATCTTATTTCAGTAACAATTTGTCACTTACAGGTATAAGTCAATCTAACTTGTGCATTCACAATATAAATTTGAAAGTGATTTTCTCTGTGACCTAGTGTTTTGTAATATATGTCAATGCCTTAGGCTCTTGATGGAATTCTGGCATTAATAGAGAGAAAAGTTATTGTTTCTAAATTCATGCAGTGTCCTTATCAAATAGAAAATAATGTTCCCTGACATACACACTATAAAGTTGCATTTTTACTGTGCAATGAGACCCTAAAGTAATAAATTGCTGACCTATGAGTATAGCAAATGTATAATTTCTGGAGTATTTTGCTCAGTGGATCATTAATATCCATTGAGCAATTAATATATATCCATTAATTAATCAAACATATGTCTATAGAACGCCCACTACTTAGCCGTTGTCTGGGTTTCAACTTTATAAAGCTTAGAATTTGTTAAGAAGGTATGTACAAAGCTGTAATGAAATGTAATAGATGGCACAAACTATTCTATTAGGAGTGAGTGCCTAGTGATGCTTTCTCAGACAAGATTTCCAAATAAATATTAATAGAATATATTTTAGCTATTTCTGAAAAATAAATGCTATTTTGATAGTGATATCAAAAGGTTATGATTATTTTAACAATCATCTTTCAAGTAAAAATAAATCATGTATCTGTTCATTAAATCATTATAACTCATTCACTCATTAGATACACAAGTAGGAGAGAGAGAAAATGCACTTATCCATGTGGAACCTTAATGTCTCAGAAATGAAAAGCTAAATCACATACTGAGAGGAAAAAAAAAATGTAATACTTAAGGCTAAAGACTTACATTTATAACATGTAAAGAACTTTTCTAATTTTACAGTAAAATAAAAAACAATTAACAAAATAGACAAAGTATTTGAATAAATCCTTTCTAAAAGAAGATATGTGAATGACTGACAAGTATGTGTGAGTGCTCATTGTTACTGGCCACAGAGACACACAAGTTTATAGCGCTATAATGATATACTACTTGATACCTACTTGAATGATGAAATGTGATTGATAATACCAAATATTGGCAACGATTTGGAGAAACTAGACTTTTTATATATTATTGGAGGAAGAGTGAAATGTTATAACCACTTGAGAAAAGTGTTTGGCTATTCCTTGTAAAACTAAACATATATACTTAACCCTATAACCATCAAATTTCAAAAGAATAGTTTACTCAAGTAAAATAAAGACCTATATCGCCAATATGATGGGAACAGAAACATTTATTTCATAATTTCTAAAGCATCCTTTCATAACGACTACAAACTAGACAACACCCATATATTCATTAACCAGGAAAATGGATAAAAGTCATGCCAAATTATAAACATATTGAAAATTTTGAATTTCTTACCAAAATCTCTCTCACAAAAACTGTGAGCTTAGAGTTTTATAAGGATATTCTATCAAAATTGAGAATAATACCATCCATAATATGCAAACTTACCTGAAAATACAAAGAAAACACTTTCAAATTAGTTTAATAAAATCATAATAAACCTGATATTGAAATCCAGGAAGGAAATTACAAAAAAAAAAAAAAATTACATGACAGTACACCCTGTAAACAAAATATAAAAATCATATAGCAAATGTTAGCAAGTTAATCTATAAACATATAAAAATTATAATGTGACATCATGACCACCAATTATGGTTTATTCCAGGAATGCAAGCTGACTAAAATGTTTGAAAATCTATTAATGAAACTAGCCACATTCACAAAATAAAGGTACAAATATAAACGACTATCTTAATAGATACAGAAAATGTATGTAATCAAATCCAGTATCTGTTCATGACTTGATAAATAAACAAATAGTTTATAAAATGGAACAGAAAGGAAGTTAATCTGATAAAGTTACCTACTAAAAAGTTAAAGCAAGTGGTCTATTGAATGATTAAAAATTTCCCTGAGATCAGACGTAAAATATGGTGGTTTATTTTCACTACTTCTATTCAGCATTGTACAGTACTTAAGTTTGAGCCAATGCTAATAAGGGGTGCAAAAAACCCCTATATGTATAAAATATTATACAGTTATGGCAGAGAACATATCAATGAATGTGAGGAACCTCCAAAACCTCTCCTGTGTGGCCAGCCTGGCAAATTTGGGTGGGGGCAGTCCTAGGTTGTAGAGGTACCCGACAACCTAGTCAAGGGCTGGATCGCACAAAGCCTGGAAAGCAGACACATTTTTCAGAGCAGAATTTTATTAGTCATGGTAATAATTTCAGCATCATCAGGGAGCCTGAGGATAGCCACATCTAAAGGATATACTAGATGAGCATTTCAGACAAACATAGAGAAAATAACACAATACAGCTTGGGTCCTAGAAAGCAGTAAGGGACTTTGGAGCCATTGTTCGTGGAGAGCATATGCCAGTTTTCTGGTCTGGACTGCTGCACAGACTGAGGATGCCTGATGTAAAGAGTACACTGAAGCTGGAGGCAGTGGCTCACACCTGTACTCCTAGTGCTTCAGGAGGCCAAGGTGGTAGGATCGCTTAAGACCAGGAGTTTGAGACCATCCTGGGCCACATAAACATGTCTCTACAAAAAAAAAAAAAAAGAGCCAGGCATTGTGGTGCTACTCTGCTGGCTGAGGTGGGAGGATCACTTTAGCAAAGACGCTACTGAGAATGCAGTCCTAGAAACTGAGGCAAAGGAAACTCCAACTGCTCACCTATAGATAAAAGCATTATTCTGTAAGGCAGGTAAGAATCACCACATCATTAGAGACTAATTCGAGTTGTGAGTGTAACAGGCCATGTTGCCGAAGTGGGCAGCAATGACGCACTGGACAATAGTTATTTCCAAGGCTACTCCTGACACTAACATGGATTTGTTTTCCCAGTTACCCACCACTCAACAGATGGGAGGAGAGAAAAGATCACCCCAACCCCTGGAGCCTTAAACCATGACAGGAGGTGTAACAGCCTGTAAAACTATCCTAAAAAGTGTCTTTCATCCTCTGTAATAGAGTTTTCTAATTGGCAAGTTTGTAGGCCCTTTCTCCTGCTCATCATCTATTGTCATTGATAAAAGGAGCTCTTCAGTAAAATGAATCAGTTACATAAAAGAAGGGTAATTACACTTCTAAGAAATATGTTCAAACATTTTAAATTTTAACCGGTGTTCTAGATAAACTATTTCATGGAAAAGAAAATCAGTAAAGACAGGTGAGTGGTGATAGGTAGAGAAGAAAATGTTGGGGTCATGGAATAGCTTAATGGGTGAAGAAACTAGAATAAGTTGAAAGGATTGTCAAATGTCAGAGTTGGAGGAATGCCACCTTGATTGAATAGGACGATAATAGCTTTCACTCACTTTGCATATGTTTATTGAATAGCGATAGTTGGAAGTTATTTTGTTAAGTACTAGAGATATAGCAGTGAAAAAATTAAAGATAGACACCAGCTCCTAGGATATCAGCATATATATTATTAGTGGCATGAAGACACACAGAAAGAGAGATAGCATCTTTGAAAAAATATGATAAATTTGAAAACTGACATTTCTTTAGGAGATCTAGATGGAAGGTATAGTATGTTATTGGAATTGAATCATGACACCTAAGGAAGTACTACATTAAAAATAGTTATACTTGTTTAGTTATTTATAAATTTCATCTCAGTTGAAGTTACATATGTAGTCTTGGAAAAAAAGACTAGAATAGAAGCGAATATAGTATTTAAACTTCTAATAAATGACAGTAGGATTGCATTATCATTGGAGGAAAGGGAAAGAAGAGAGAAACTAATATTAAATTTCAGTTGATGCCAACAGTTTAGCTTGAAAATATATAATTGTGTTTATGTTCATTTATAGAAATTGATGTCCTATCAAATCTGTAAGTTCAATTTTTTTATGTAGCTCCTTATAATAAAGACAAGTATGCTTTTATAGGTATAACTTTATTTTTTATCTTATATTCATTCCAAAATATGGTAGGCACCATTTTGCAGACAGAGAATATAGCAGTGAACTAAACAAAACATCTATTTCTTATAGGTTTATGTCCTAGTGATATACACTACTAGTGTTTTTATTTTCACTTCTAAAACTAAGCTTTAACCCACTCCTTTTCCATTCCTCTTATGAACCTAGGAAGATTTCAAATATGATGGGAAATGGATAACTATTAAATACTAATAATTACGATAAGGATAACCAACAATAAAAACGCAAATTTTATGTGGGTGACAAATCTAAATGCTTTACACACACACACACACACACACACACACACACACACACACACACATATCTTTCCTTCAGTCATTTCAGTTCTTTGAGAGTTAAGCATTATTGCTTTCCACTTTTATTTACTTATTTATTGTTAACAGTATAAAAATACTAAAGCAATGAGTGGTTTGGGAATTTGCCAAAGTTCACGCTATTGATAGACCTGGAATTTAGAAAATATTTTAACTACTCTAAAATAAGTTTGTTTAATGTTTCTGATTTGTGAATCTGGTATCTATGATTTCCAAGTCTTGTTATGCATATATCAGTTAAAGTAATCTGTGATATGCTTCAGGAGAATTAAGAACACTTGTGGGTATCAGAGATACAGGGGTCATTCTAATCCTGCCATTATTCAATATAGTCATGCTGAAAAATATTGTTTGTTTTTGTTTTTTTGTTTTTCATTTATTAAATTTTAAATATTTTTTGTGTATTATTTATTTTTTTCTGTCCTGGACAACTTTGTTACCTCCCATCTCTATATTCTTAGAGAACAACAAAATTAATAATTTAAAAATGCTTTTCTGAAAAGGAAATCTTACAGTATCACCTGATATACAAGACAGATAGCTAATTTTTTCAGTTGAAGAATACATATATATTTTCTAAAGCCACCAGAATGAATGACTGAAGACTCTGGTGTTTTATGAATTTGCACAACTTTACAATAAAATTACTATAAATAGCTGGTCAGAATGTTAAGTTGGCTCTCAAGATTGAGTCTCCCTTTCTAATGTCCACATATGTATACTACTCCACTTTTTGTATGAGCAGGCAAGGAATATGATGGATTTCCCTCTCATGGTTAAGCTATATTACATGGCTAAAGTAAAAGGATTCATGGATGTGATTAAGATCCCATATTTGTTGGCACTGAGTTCAAAAGGGAATTCTTTCTTGGTGTTGCTGACCTACTTAAGTAAGCCCTTACAAGGAACTGGGCCTTCTGAAGAAAGGGATTTAAAGTGTGAGAAAGAGATTCTTCTGCTGAGATTGAAATAAAATGACCTGTTTTAAGAGGGCTAGAATCTGGGGGGTGGCCTCTGGGAAATGAGAGTCATACCTGACCCAAATTCAGCAGGAAAATGGGAACTTTAGTCTTGAGAGGAACTGAAATCTGTCAGCAACCTGAATGAGCTTGGAAGAGAGACCCAAGCTCCAGATGAAAATGCAGGCTGCTGACATCCTGATTTCACCCTTCTGAGACTGGAGTTATGCTATGTCTTGACTTTTGACCTACTGAGATAATACGTTTATGTGGTTTTTTAATAGTCTAAAGGTGCGGTGATTTGTTACATGGCAGTAGAAAACTAATAGAATTGGCATAATAAAGGCTTTTTAAAAATAAATCAGAGGAAAAAAGCCTTTATAGTTTATGAATTCAACTTTAAACAAATAAGACTTGTTATAATTGCTGATTGATAAATTTGAAATGTTAACCTCATTATTGCAAGAAAAATAAATTATAAAATAGGACTTAATAATTTGTTCTTAAAATATACTTTATTTGTTGACATTCTCTTTCTTATATTAGGTTTATTCTTATGAGCCACCTACAGTGGCAGCTTATTCAGTTTTCTGAACCTCTTATGCATATACTTGCCAGTAGTACGTTACTATGATAATGACTTGAAAATAGATGCTGTCTATGTTAAATTACTAAATCAAAATGTGTTGTGGAACTAATGATGTCAGAGGAGAGTCATATTAATAATAGCTCTTCGAATTAAGCAGTTAATAAAGCTCCACTTCATTTCAAGACACTATCCCTAAAGATTTTTAATTTCTTGTCGGGATCTCAAGTAGTTATATGCATTTTTTCAGATTGTTATATTTATTCTAATTACTTCGCTTAAAGAAATATCAGCCTCGTGATCCACCCGCCTCGGCCTCCCATCCTGGTCAACATGGTGAAACCTCGTCTCTACTAAAACTACAAAACATTAGCTGGGCATGGTGGCGCGTGCCTGTAATCCCAGCTACTCAGGAGGCTGAGGCAGGAGAA
>NW_016107417.1:4316333-4333692 GCF_001604975.1 Cebus imitator | reverse complement strand
AAAAAAAAAAAAAAAAAGAAATATCAGCATGCTTTTTTGTGTGTGATTCATAAGAGCTCTAAATACTTTTTATTTTGCTAATAATATGGAAACAGCCTAAATTTAAAAAAAAATGGAATTGAACCTACACTGTCATTATTGGATGATGTCCACATTCTGCAATTCTACTTTTTACAGAGTTATTCTCATACTTAAAATACTAAAACAGTTCATGCATATCTTTAAGTGCCAAGTATAGTGTTTCTGTGAAACCAAAGAAAGCTTTTCATTAAAGTAAAATTTATTGCAAATAAAACCAGGTATTCTGCTGATGTGTAAATAAGGACCTAAAACTTCATTGTTCAGAGAATAAATCTTATCACTTCTCTGTTATATATCACTGTAATACTTCATGACCTTCAATTCAAACTGTGCGAGGAATTACTCCTCAATAGAACTATACTGTGGCGACAAGGGAGGGGATGAGTTATATTATAGTCTTATTGTGTACTCTATCAGAAATTCTATTCTCTTTGAGATTCAATCTATTTCAATTTGAGAGTTTCAGAGCAAGTAAAATGGAATTGAAATTAAATGATAAAACTCAATGTACCTTCTATTAAAGTTCTTGGCATAATTGCCCACATTTTAGTCTGATCTCATTTAAGCTTGTATTTATTATTAACTTTAAATTGTATGGTAATTAGGTTAATAGCATGAGGGCTGGACCAATTAAGATACTTTTATTGCAGGTTTTCAACCTGTGTCCTACTGTGTGTGACTCAATTCATCATTCTTTTTGATGAAAGATAATATATCAAGCTACTGACCCATAGATTTTTAACTAAAGTCTTAGCTGAAACCATGCCTCCTGATGTTTGAAATAAATATTTTATTAGATATGATATTAGCCAGCATAATTTATTAACCAATGACAAATATTTGGAAAGTCTTTGCATATTTATAAATTTTACAAAATGCCATCCTGCTGGGAGGATAGAAACTCTAAGGACTTGTAATGAGCTGCATATTTCCATATCTGTTTCCAGAGGGAAATGTCATTATCACATTGTGATTGTTAAATAATTTTTGTATATTTGACATATTGAATAAATTATCCATTGGCTTTAATTTAAAAAAAAATTAAAAATTTTAAAAAGCTCTGCAACAACCTGTAACTTGCAATGTAGTTTTTAAATAGCACTAGATTTTGAGCTTAAATCTAACCTTACCTATGAATATAAACCATACATTTCAAATGAGAACAAGACTGTTCTATTTTGCCTCAAGTGTGCATTTACACCAAATGCCCCTATCCAAGGTTGCCACCATGTAAGTTCTTTAAAAACTAGATTGTCAGTTTTTAAAACTTAGTGTAATTGAGAGAGACAGAGATTCTCAATTGACAAAGAAACCAGTACTCACCAATATTTCCGGTAAATGGTGTTTTCAGTTAATTCCAGTTTTTATTTGAATGATTCTGTTTCTTAAAGTGGGTAATTAAATAATCAAGTTGTTATTTTAAATAATATAAAAATAAACACAAAGCATTTGTTACATTCAAGTGGGTACAGATCCAGTGTCAGTGGACCTGGGTTAAAATTGTTGCTCTGCATTTACTAACTATATGATCAGGAGTACATCAATTAAAGCACCACACAGGAAGAGTACACACAGTTCAGAGATGCCTCACAGAGATGTTCAGTGCTAAGAGTAGGAGAAATCAAATTGACCTAGCAACAAAGCTAAACAAGATTATACTTAAAATGTAAAACTCTGACCCTTTTTTACGTTAACAAACCTCTGAGGTTTCTTACCAGAAATTATTATAAGGCATGGAAAGCAATGAGTCACTGATGCTAAACGAGGATTAGAGTTACGTTTAGACTGACACATTTATTTCCTTTATCCCCACCTGGAAGCTAACACCAGAACTAGGTAGTGTTTATAGTCACTTTGTATTTACTCATTTAATTAATATGTAATTATTTTTAAAGACTTTGGAGGAAAAGTACAAAGCTCTAATTTCATAAATGTATTTATTTGTTTGTAATTAAGCACTTTTCCCAATAAATAACAGAGTAAAGAAAATCCACCAATGATAAAAAATTATCTATATAACCCTGGAGACATAATAAATAATTTTGCAAAATAAGTGTAACTATATTGTGGTGGCCACAGCTAGTTGGCTGATTATCAAGTCCGCTTATTTTAGTATGTTCTTCTTTTTAGCCAATGGCTACTATAAATGTAATTGTGAAGCCTTTGTCTAATCTCAGTTACCAAAACCTTAAATAACTAGCTTTACACAAGCTAGTGAATGTTTTCTTTTTGAAGTTATCTGTTACTGAGATTTAGTAACAGTATTATATTTTAACTATATTTATTATTATTAATATATTTATTTATTTTAAATTTGTAGAGACAGAGGTTTCACCATGTTGTCCGGGCTTGCCTCAAACTCCTGGGCTCAAGCAATCTGCCTACTTCAGACTCCCAAAGTGCTGGGATTACAGGCATGAGCCATTACGCTCGACCTTAACTGTATATTTTAGAATTTAAGTTGCATCATTAATACATTTGGTTTTCTGTTGGATTTGTATTAAAACTTCCTAAGTCAAATACTTTAAAAAAAATTATAAACCATCATCCTGGTAGAATTCACTGTGAAATTATTGAAAGCATGTGATAGAATGTGTTTCAGATCTTTAATTCTACTGCTTGTTATTATCTGGAATATGTCCAGATATATTAGTTAATTAGCTAGCTGGTGGTCACATAAGTCACAAATGGCAGAATTCTGGACAAACTCTTGAAATATGAATCATTGCTATACAATCCTTGCTGCAAATGTTTATATGCTATACTCTCTACTTTTGCTAATATAATTTTTAAGTAATATTCATCTTGCTCTTTTGGAGCTCAACATTCAATGATGAACAAACATAATTTATTATTCACATCTTTTATAAAATCTATCTTCTGCCCTAGATATAATCTAGAGGAAAGTATGGTTTTAGTCCCACAATAAGACTAAGATATCCAATTGAGCTGAGTTGGACATTGGAGCTTGAGACACACACACACACACACACACACACACACACACAAACAAACACACTTTAAGAATACTGGGAACAATATCAAGAAGTAAAATGAACCAAGTAATCTACAAATATTAATACAATATGGCAGATATGCAAAGTATCTGAATTGACACAGACACCATAAAGAGAGCTGAAGAATATGATCTCAAGTTCTTTTCAATCTATCTATAACATTTTAATCTCCTCTTTTACCTTATTCAGCCCATACTACATTTCTACCACTTATTTCCAATGTCTTCATTTAACCTGTTGTAGCTCATATGTTTATCTTTGACATGTGAATATTTTCAATTCTTAATTTTATTTCAAAGATCTTCAGAAACTTCTTTGCTCTCTTGCAGGCAATCTTTAGGCTCTTTCTTATTCCTCCAGACATTCTTTGCATTTCTATCCAATTGTACCCCTTCTCTAATAAAGCTAAGATATCTTCAATTCTGGGAAACCTTCATCATATTTTAAGGCGATGTTTGAAACAGTCAATGTATTTTAGAAATGCAGAAACTGAAATATCTTCTTATATTCTGAATAAAACACACATTTATTAGTGATGATGAATATTATGTGAAAAGCAGAGGTTCTTTTTTCTCTCTGGAAAAATTTTCAGTTTATTTTTTTCTTTAATCATGCTTAATAAAATGACAGTTACTTCAAATGAACTGTGAATCAAAGATAGAGCTGTGATTTTTGATTAGGGAAACATTTAACAAAGTATCCTTATAATGCATCACAAAATTAAGTTAGTGTTTAAAATACAAAAAATGACAGTTACTTCAAATGAACTGTGAATCAAAGATAGAGCTGTGATTTTTGATTAGGGAAACATTTAACAAAGTATCCTTGTAATGCATCACAAAATTAAGTTAGTGTTTAAAATACAATAAATCAGACAAATGTCACTTATGTAGAAACTTGCAAAGGCCTTCTAATAAATTCAAAAAGTCATCAAATCCCTGGCTTAAGAGCATTACATAACCCTTCCTATTTCTTGAATTTCTTCATTTTTTTACTCTAGGTATACTAGACTTCCCTTTATTCCTCAAAGATATGGAACTCATTCTTGCCTTGGAGCCCATTTCCTTTGCCTGGAGTGTTCTTTATCTTTACATAACTGGCCTTTGTCATTAAACTGCAAGTTTAAATGCATTCCACTCTAAGGATGTCATCTTTTATTTTTTATTTTTTTTGATGGAGTCTGTCATCCAGGCTGTCCCCCAGGCTGGAGTGCAATGGCGCCATCTCAGTTCACTGCAACCTCCACCTCCTGGGTTCAAACGATTCTCCTGCCTCAGCTTCCTGAATAGGTCGGATTACAGGCACACGCCACAATGTCTGGCTAATTTTTGTATTTTTAGTAGAGACAGGGTTTCACCATGTTTGCCAGGTTGGCCTTGAACTTCTGACCTCAGATAATCTGCCCTCAGCTTCTCAAAGTGCTGGGATTACAGGTGTGAGCCATAGCGCCTGGTCTAATTTTCATTTTCTAGTTAATCACTTCTACAGGCCAGTGGTTCTCAGTCTTCCCTGCACATGTGAGTCACATAGGGCTTTTAAATTTCTAACATCCAGATATCACCCTAGATTATCTAGGGGTAAAAGATAAACTTCGGTAAATTTTAAATCTCTCCAGGTGATTACTGTGTGCATCCAAGTTTGTGGACCCTTGACCTAGTGTTTGTTTTTCCTGTTGATTAGTTGTTCAGATTGTGTTCTTCATGCATTCTACCACTGTAAGTCCTAAGTCACTAACTGCAGGCATTTAGGCTTTTTTACTTGCCCCCATTATCTGGTGCCTAGGAGGATACCTGGAAGAGCATTTAGCAAAGAAATATTTGTTAAACGAACAAAGGAAGAAATGATAGTTCAATTTTAGCAGGTGTCTTTGATTTTGTAATTTTACCATGGTTAATATTCTCTTCCTCAGATTTGCAGTTTTAGGAAAATAATTGTGTCAAGTGTCCCAGCGATGCCTATATTCACATGTTAACTGGGTTTCCAGATTATTAAAACCAAATGGCATTTAATTAAATTAGCAGAGTGATAGATCATTCCAGTACTTTGAACATGATGCAGAGCATCATTTTTCTAGTTCTGGAATGTTTGAAAGACCACAGTAATGCAACAGATTATGTGATATGCAGGAAACCACAATTTAACCACTTTGATATTAATCTCATAATGATAGAATACATGTTCTTCTGTCAAATTTCTATAAACGTTTATAGGATTATGTTGTAGTACAGCATTTAACTATTATTTTATTGAAGTCTTTAGATCCTCATATACTTCATGGTTACTGAGCCTATCATTGTGAGTGACAGGAGAAGATCACGGTACAAGCAATGTATCTTGTTAAAGGGGCCTGAAAATCCATAGGCAGTAATCTATTATTAATCACTGATAGTAAGCAGTTTAATACATTATCAGATTCACAATAGAAACTGAGCAAAACTTTTCTTTCAATACAATTTTGAATAGTTTGGAGAATTTTTTTTTTTAATCAGATACCCTACTTCGTAGGATTCACATGCCGTGGGCTTTTCTTCAATTTTGTGAAAAAAGTAAAAATAGCATGCACTGAACAGTGGAAAGAAGTGCTCCTATCTCTCCTAATAAAATCTTTTATCACTTCTGCTTCCCTTAGGAGCAAGATATATAATAACGAACTTTTGAGAATATTTATGGTGCAGTTCTCACTGTTACCATGAGTTACTGCTTAAAGCAGGATTTGCAGAGTTAAATGCCTAGAGGGGGTAGGCAGGTAATAGGAATGTTTGAAAAATGACAGGTTGAAAAACAGTCTTCATTACAAGGGAAAAATAACTCCTTATCTTTTTCTGAAACATATATCCCTCTGGGTCAATTTTTACTCTTCCCACTTGCGAAGTAGATAAGAATACAAGCAGTAATTTGCTTTTCCTCTTACTTCTTCTATGGGAGACATAAAAGAGGAAGGGTGATGTGGACAGCCCCTGCAACTTGACCTAAGTGCTGCCATGACAACAGGGAATAATGGGGAATGTAGCAAACTGGATTCTTTGTTTCTTATCCAAAAGCAGAAGAGCTACCAGGCTCTGGGAAAGTTTGGGTGCGCTGATATGGCCAAGTTTTATGAAGTGTCAAGACACGTTGGAAGCCTACATCTTTATATAGATGAGCCAAGTTTTTATGAAAGTAGCTAAGCCCATTTTGTTTTTAAATACTCTACAGTGTGAGTCAAGTAAAAGACAGTGTCTGTGAACCATATCCAGCTTTTGATCCATCATTTTATGCCCTTAGAGATTAAAATTTTATAAATAAAATTAACTACTTTTAAAGAAAATGTTATATTTTGGAGCTGTTTCATCTGAGTAACCACAACAGCTTGGAGGACATTTTTAGATTTAATTTAGTAATTTATTTTCCTTTTATTGACATTTATTAAATGTATACTATATATGTGAACAATCTAATTTAAACAACAGAGATTGCTATTTACCAAAAGGGTTTTTACCACTGCTTCATGACTAAACTCATTTTAATGTTACAAAGAATTAAGAACTCCAGACAATGACCACACACAAATTTAAATTTCATAAATGTAAGAAGCCACTTCTAAAGGCAATGTTGTCCATAACTTTCAAGCATAAACCCAACATTAATAGAAAAATAAGAAGTATGCTTTCTATAATAGCTAAAAATCAGTCCTGACTTACAAGTCCTACTCTGAGTTTGTCATTCAAAAACTGTTCACAGATTCAGATGTTGAGGATCCCCATATTTTCAAAAGAAAATGTCACATAAGAAATTTTGCTTATGCAAGTATAGGGATGGGAAATACCAGTTTACATTGCTTGGTACAGTTTCATTAATGTTTTTTTTAATAAAGTGGGTTTCTCACACACATACACACATGCACATGTATATATGATATTCAGCATGGGCTTTTCCATAACTCCATTTTTGGTATCTAATTATAATATTACTTTATATACTGAGAGTATTGAGAATATTATATTGAAAAATTCTAGGTCCTTTCTCTTTAAGGAATGCTACATCTATCTCCATCTATTTGATTCTATTGTTATTTAGAAAGAAATCCTTGGAAAGAAAAATAATTTATTTCTTCTTTAAATTGACACAATCTCAACATCAAAAAATATCTAAACTCAGAGTCTAAAAGCATATAGCTCATGTTATTGAGCTGTTTTCTGATTACACATGAGAAGAATTCATGGTTTAGAATTAGGATTTTTCATGAACTTTTTCAAATTTTTCCTTTTTTCAAGAGAAAAAATTTCTCAAATTTTTCTCTTTAAAATCTCTCCTGTTTTCTTTCTTTTTTCTTTTCTTTTGTAGCCACTTGGGAACTGTATTTTTCTATTTATAACTTTAAATTTTACAAGTTCATAGTAGGTGTATATATTTATGGGGTACATGAGATATTTAATACAAGCATACAATGTGCAATAATCACATCAGGGTAAATGGTGTTTCCTTCATCTCAAGCATTCATCATTTATTTGTGTTATGAACATTACAGTTTTACTCCCTGAATTCAAAAATTATAACAAATTATTTCTGATTGTATTCACCTTGTTATGCTATCTAATACTAGATTTTATTCATTCTATCTAACTATATTTTTGTATGCATTAACCATTCCCATTTCCCAATGCCCCCACTAGTTTACCCAGCCTCTGGGAAGCACAATTGCCTTTCTACTCCCTATCTCCATGATTTCCATTGTTTAGATTTTCAGCTCCCCAAAATAAGTGAGAATATATGAGGTTTCTTTTCCAGTGCCTGGCTTTTTTTTTTTTCACTTAAAATGGGCTCTACTTTGGTTCATCTTCTTGCAAGTGACAGATTCTCATTTCTTTTTATGGATAATAGTGTTCTATTATGTATATGTATCACACTTTCTTATCCATTCATCTGTTGACAGACGCTTAGGTTGGTTCCAAGTCTTTGCTATTGTGAATAGTACTGCAATAAACAGGAGAGAGCAAATAGCTCTGCAAGATACTGATTTCCTTTCTTTTGGGTATATACATAGCGCTGGAATTGCTGGATCATACGGTAGTTCAATTTTTAGTTTTTTGAGGAACATCCAAACCATTCTCCATTGTTATACTAATTAATATTGCCCTCCATAATGTACTCACATTCTCTTACCTCTCCATTCTCACCAGCACTAATTACTGCCTGTCTTTTGGATAAAAGCCATTTTTACTTGCGTGAGATATTATCTCATTGTAGTTTTGATGTGCATTTCTTTGGTGATTGGTGATGTTGAGCAACTTTTAATATACCTGTTTGTCATTCGTATGTCCTTTTTTGGTAAATTTCTATTCAGATTTTTGACCATTTTAAATTGAATTATCAAATGTTTTCCTACTAATTTGTTTGTGCTCCTTACATACACTGGTTATGGTATTAGTCTGTTTTCACACTGTTGATAAAGACATACCCAAGACTGGTCAATTTACAAAAGAAAGAGATTTAATTGAACTTACAGTTTCACATGGCTCAGGAAGCCACACAATCATGGCAGAAGGCAAAGAGGAGCAAATTACATTTCACAGCAGGCAAAGACAGAACTTGGGCAGAAAAACTCCCCCTTATAATAACCATCAGATCTCACAAGTCTCACTATCACAAGAACAGCATGGGAAAGACCTGCCCCCATGATTCGATTACCTCCCACCAGGTTCCTCCCATAACTCATGGGAATTCAGGATGAGATTTGGTTGAGGACACAACCGAGCCATGTCAGTTATTAATCCTTATGCAACAGATACTTTGCAAATAGTTTCTCTTATTCTGCAGATTGTTCCTTCATTGCTGATTGTTACCTTTACTGTGAAGAAGCTTTCTAATTTGATGCAATCTCATTTTATCCATTTTGCTTTGGTTGTCTGTGATACTGGAGTATTACTCATGAAATCTTTGCCCAGATCAATGTCCTTAAGAGTTTTCCCAATGTTTTCTTGATGGTTTCATAGTTTGAGGTCTTAGATTTAAGTGTTTATTTTGATTCAATTTTTGTATATGATGACACATATGGGCCTACTTTCTTCTGAACTATATTCCAAGCAGCATTTATTAAAGAAACTTTTGTTTATCCAATGTATGCTCTGGCACCTTTGTCAAAATGAATCCACTGTAGATGTATGGATTTGTTTCTGTGTTCTCTATTCTGTTCCATTGGTCTACCTGTCTGCATTTATCCCAGTAACAGGCTGCTTTTGTTTCTAAAGCTCTGTAATATAATTTGAAATCAGGTAATGTTATTGTTCCACTTTTCTTTTTTCTCAGTATAGCTTTGAATATTCTGGTTTTTTGTCGTGGTTCTATATAAAATTTAGGATTATTTTTTCCTTTATCTGTGAAGTACATTATTAACACTTTAATAAGGAATGCATTGAATCTATAAATTGCTTTGGATAGTATGGACATTTTAATACTGATTCTTTCAATCCATAAACATGAAATATCTTTCCATTTTTTTGTGTGTGTTCTCTTCAATTTCTTATATCAATGTTTTATAATTTCTTTTATAGAGGTCTTTCAGTTATTTGGTTAAGTTTATTTCTAGTTGTTTTGTCTTATTTGTACCTATTGTAAATAGGATTACTTTTCTTTTTATTTTATTCAGACAGGGTCTCACACTGTTTCCCAGGCTTGGGTACAGTGGTGCAGTCATGGCTTACTGCAGCCTCAATATTTTGGGCCGTAGTAATCCTCCTATCTCAGTCTCCAAAGTAGCTAGGACTACAAGCATGTGCCACAACACCTGGCTAATTGTTAATTTTTTGGTATATAAAATTCTCACTATCTTACCCAAGCTGGTCTCAAACTCCTGGCCTGATGTTGTCTACCAACTTTGGCCTCCCAAAGTGCCAGGATTACAGCGTGAGTCATTGCACTCAGCCTGGGATTACATTCTTGATACATTTTAAGATTGTTTCCTGTTAGCATATAGCAATGCCATTCATTTTTGCCCATTGATTGTGTATTCTGCAACTTCCCACTGAATGAGTTTAAATGTTCTAGTATTGGTTCAGCATCTTTAGGTTTATCTAAACATAAATTATGTTTCCTGGCAACAAGGATAATTTGACTTCTTTTTTTTTTTTTTTCATTTGGATGTGTTTCATTTCTTTCTCTTCTCTGGTTGCTCTAACTAGGACTTTGAGTACTATTTTAAATAACAGTGGTAAAAGGGGGCACTCTCCTCTTGTTCCATATCTAACAGAAAAGGCTTTCAGATTTTCTCCATTTGGTATGATGCTAACTGTGGCCTCTTATACATGACTTTTAATATGTTAAGGTATGTTCCTTGCATGGTCAGTTTTTATTATTATAATTATCATTATGAAGAAACAATTTTATAAAGTGTTTTTCAGCATCAATTGAAATGTGCATAGTTTTTTCCTTCATTCTGTCAATATGATATATCACATTAATTGATTTGCTTACATTGAAACATCCTTGCATTTCTGGGATGAATCTGACTTGCTCATGAGGAATAATCTTTATAATGTGTTAATTAAATTCAAGTTTGCTAATATTTTGTTGAAGATTTTTGCATCAGTGTTCATCAGGGATATTTGCCCATGGTTTTGTTTTTTGAGACATCTTTGGTTTTGGTTAAGAGTAATTCTGGCCTCTTAGAATTAGTTTGAAAGTACTCCCATCTCCATTTTCTGGAATAGTTTGAGCAGGATTGCTATTACTTCTTTAAATGTTTGGTAGAATTCAGCAATGAATCTATCAGTTCCAGGAGTTGTCTTTTCTGGGAGATCGTTTCTGGGAGCCTATTGTGGCTTCTACTTTGTTACTTGCTATTGGTTTATTCAGATTTTGAATTTCTTCATAGTTCAATCTTCGTAGGTTGTACATAAATAGAAATTTTTCTTTTCCTTCTAGGTTTTTTAAGAAACCTATTATTTTGTTTCCTATATCCTTTTTCATCTCTGATTTTTTTTGATATTCTCTCTTTTTTCTTAGTTATTCTGGCTAAAATTGTGTTAATTGTATCTTTTATTTACAAAAATATTTTTGTAAATAAAAACGTTTTATTTACAAAACAACTTTTATTTACAAAAATATTTTGTATTGTTTTCTTCATTTTAAATTTATTTCTGTTGTTATTTATTTCACTGTACTAATCCTGGGTTTGATTTTCCTTTGCTTTTCAGTTCTATAAGATGCATCATTAAGTTGTTTGTTTCAAGTTGTTCTGCTTTTTTTGTGTAGGGGCACTTGTAGCTATAAACTTTCCCCTAAGTAGGAGGAAAGTTTGCTTTTGCTGTACCCAATAGGTTTTGGTATGTTAATGCTCATGATCCTCCTCAAAATAGGGGACAAAAAGATTATTTAATATAAAGATCATTCAGTTAAACTGTTATTACTTGCAAGTCTCTTTTTAGATTATGATTTTGGAAGTGAAGCAGTGAAGACTAAGAAACAGGGTAAGGACAAAAGGTAGCTTCCATGTTGAATATAATCATGCTACTAGAATTTTGATTAATTCCCAGAATATTGATATATGATAATCAAATAATGTAATCTTATATATTTAGCACTCTATTTTTAACTTTTGTTACAAAATTAAACTATAACTAGAACCAAAATATATAATAAATTGTGCTTCATTATAATTTTTGAATAACTATGTTGAGCTTTTTCTTATACTGACATGATGATCAGTTCAACTGTTTGGTGTTTCATTGTAAAATTTATTTTCAATTTGATGTTATTAATCTAATTTCTTTATGAAATGATGGTAGCTCTTGCAAAAATTGTTTTTGTAAAGTTTATAAGGATGAATCTAAAACATCTAGTTTTTCATGAAATACCTATAAATATTCAGCAAGATGAAATAGATATTTAATGAAAACTTGATGGAAAAGGCTGTAGGAAAACCTAGTGATTGCAATTGCATAAAGATAATGAGGTTATTTTTCATTCCTCACTTTTTGCTGGTGTAGAAGCTATAAATTGAAAAAGAAAGATCTCAGGAATAGTCATAGGTCATTAATCATACCTAGGAAATACTTTTGCACCTCTAACATATGCATAATAACAAGTTAAAAATATTTGGAAATACAGCAATGATTACATGGGTACATTTTTAGAATATATGGCATCAGATTAAATTGCGGTCAAAGCTGTAGGTTGTTTCATCTTCCTGATCAATTATTTTTACCATTTTACAAAAGTTGAATTATGTTACACTAACAAAACATTTGTATAAAGACAAATTTATTAACTGCCGTAGCAAGAAATTAGTTCAGAAACATTAATCATAGAGAAATTAAAGGATTTTAAGATAGATTTCTGTCTAATTTGATCCTAAGTATTTGTCCTGCATATAATATTTTACTTTTAAGAAATGGTGTATCCTAAAGGTCACAATAGACAATTAAATTGATTATTTTAATCCATGGTTCCACTACAAGGCTATTAGGTTTTCTTTATCAGTTTGATATTTGCTACACTTGATAATAATATTGATAATAATAACAATTGAACGCATATATTGAGCTCTTACAGTATGTCAGCACTGTGCTAACAAATGTTATTACACAATATTATCACCATGATCATGGCCAGGTGAGAAGACTCAAGCTTACAGGTAAGCCTTAACTTTTGCTGACATAACTAGTGAGAAACAAAACAGACCAACACAAAGTCAAACATAAGATTAAGAAAACTATACTAATGAGTTTTGAACCCACCTTTACAAGAATTATAGCTGAGACAATTATTACACTTAAAGACAGCTGACCTAATTGACTCCATGTTGCTTCTAACCTCCAATCTGTCCTTGTTCATTCCTGGGTGTAGTCCAAACTAACTCTAGGAGGAACTTAGTTTAAGCTTTAGCTTTGAAGTAAAGATGATAGTTGGCCTCTCCTAAAATAAACCTCCTTCCTGGGTACTAGATTGCCTTTGCAGGACTAACAAGTTACCCACAAGATTAGAAATTATTGTTTAGGAGTAATGAAGCTGGAGGCTGCAAAATACTGTACTTCCCCAAATTGCTTCTGGGGATAACATTGCTATTGTAAAACCTAGTATCAGTGTTTGAGATATTTTGCAGCCCTGTACTCAATGAATCAGCTGACACTTCCTGGACTCATAACTGGCTCATTTGGTTTTGTGGCCCTACGCAGGAACTGATTCAGTGCAAGGGGATGGCTGTAACTCTCTATGATTTCATCTCCAACCCAACCAATCAGAGCTCCCAATTCACTGGCCCCCTCCATACCAGATTATCCCTAAAAACTATGATCCCTAAATGCATGGGGAGATCGATTTGAGTAATAATAAAATTCCCAGTGTGGGCCGGGCACGGTGGCTCATGCCTGTAATCCCAGCACTTTGGGAGGCCGAGGCGGGTGGATCACGAGGTCAAGAGATCGAGACCATCCTGGTCAACATGGTGAAACCCCGTCTCGACTAAAAATACAAAAAATTAGCTGGGCACGGTGGTGCGTGCCTGTAATCCCTGCTACTCAGGAGGCTGAGGCAGGAGAATTGCCTGAACCCAGGAGGCGGAGGTTGCTGTGAGCCGGGATTGCGCCATTGCACTCCAGCCTGGGTAACAAGAGCGAAACTCTGTCTCAAAAAAAAAAAAAAAAAAAAAAAATTCCCAGTGTTCCACACAGCTGGCTCTGTGTAAATTATTCTTTCTCTATTGCAATTCCCCAGTCTTGATAAATTGGCTCTGTATAGGGAATGGTAAAGTGAACCCATTGAAAATTTTCAACATAAAAATTAATATACTAAGTTCTAATGTTAATCTCAAAGTTTTCAAAAAAAAAGTTTAAATAAAATTTTCTCCATTTTTCTTTAAGTTATGGAAATAGGTAAATTCTAGCTTGGCGTTACATTTTTGTCTACCTTTAGATCTGGAAAAAGAGAAAACAATTAAAAATAAAAGCTCACATAAGATTTCATAATGACAGTTACTTAAAATTGCAATACATGACAAGATATGTCAAAGACAAGATATATCAGTGCCCAGATAAAATGTAAGAAGGGAAATGTGCCTCTCTGGTCACTTACACAAAAACCTATTACCTCAGTGTAACCATGAGAATATCATCATGCAAACCCAAATTGATGAATAGTCTACAAAATGCCTGACCAATGCTCTTAAAGAAAACTGCCAAGATCATGAAAAGCAAAGAAAGCCTGAACAAATGCCAAGGAGCAGAGGAGACTAAGGAGGCATGATGGTTAAATATAGCATGGCATCAAGAACAGGATCCTGAAAAACAAAACCAAATCAAATCAAACAAAAAAAAAAAAAAAAAAAAAAAAAAAAAAAAAAAAAAGCCTCCCCTTTCTGGGCCCGTTATTTCAACTTACACAGAAAGAGGATCTGCCTCACAGAGGGGCAGGGAGGTGAGTGCACACTCTCAACACCAGGTGCCCTATACCCTCCAGGGCACACCTTCGAGGTAAGTGCTGATCTGGCTGCTTAGCTGGAGAGGGCATTGCCAGGCCTGGCCCAGACAAGAGCTCTCCTCGGTCTGCTGTGGGCATGACAGTGTCTCTAGGCCTTGCTCTCCTCTGTGCATGGGGAAGAAGTGCCCTCTGTGCCTTCCTCAGGGAGCAGTGGAGGCAGCCGTGGGGGAGAGGTCACAGACAGGCTCTTGTTTCTCTCTGGGCTCAAGCCCCAGCCTCCAAAGCCCCTACTTACCGGCTCCCATAGGAAGCCCCAGCTTCAAGGCCCCATGGCGCAGGGCATAGGACAGAGCCTTGGACAGCTGCACGTCTCGGTCCTGAAAGAACCCAGCGGTGGTCCCTGGTCTCCATGGTGACCCTGCCCTGCTGCCCACCCTAAACCCTCAATGACCGCTGCAGAGAGAGCCCGGAGGGAGAGGACTGTCAGTGGTCTCCAGGAATGGTAGAACCCTTCAGCCCCGCCCCCCAGCAACTCCCAGGGAGCCTGGACTGGTGGGAGGGGGTGGGGAGGAAGCGCGCACCTGTTCCCGGGGTCTGAAGGCCCTTCTACCCCTGGGGCCTGCTGCTTCCTGCCTTCCTCCTCCAGAGGAGTTCATGGCTAGGACCTGTGGGGCAGTGACGAGGGGGCACTGCTTTAAGGCCCCTCCCAAGTCCCCACCCCTCCCAGAAAATCACAAAGTCTCAGGAAGTGAGCGCTGGATGGGGGTATACGGCTCATTAAATTCACACCCCCACCCCCACCCCCACGTCCCAGGTGTAGAGAGGAAAACTACGGCCCAGAAAGCCAGACTTGCCCAAGGTCACACCATCAGCCAGGAGCGCAGGGAGGCCGAGCCCCGCATTCCAGCTCGCGGGTGCGTCCCACAGGGTGGTCTGGGAGGCGGGGCCAACGTGCAGACGGACAGGGCGGAAGCGTCTGGGCAGCAGCGGCTGGGCAACCGGGACTAATCACCAGGCTCCGCGACCGCGGCGGAGCGGGCGGCGGACCCGCCAATAAAAAGCCGCGGGGGAAGTGGGCGGGCACTTCCGCTTCGGGGGAAGGGGCCGAGCCTGCGGGACCCTGCGGCCGGTGAGCGCCGGCTGGAGGCTGGAGCTTCTGGGCCATGGGAGGGGGGTCTCCGCGCGACCAGGGTCGGAGGCAGTCCCTGGGTTTGGGGGACATGGGCATTTGGGGTCACCTGAACCCAGGACCTCTGGGTGGCAGGGATGCCCGGGCGTCCTGGACACCCTGGGGTACTCGGGGCTCCTGCGGGGTAGATGGGACGCTTCGCTGCCCAAGGAGTGGTCGGGGGGTGCAGAACGGCTGCTGGTGCCCTCAGGAGGTCTGCGACAGAGGGGGCCAGCTGCGCAGCCCAGGAGTGGTAGTGGCCCCCCTGGCTGACAGGCCTGGCTGTATCCTCCCCCAGAGCTGCCTCCCATGGACCCTGAGGTGACCCTGCTGCTGCAGTGCCCTGCGGGGGGCCTGCCCCAGGAGCAGGTCCAGGCTGAGCTGAGCCCCGCCTATGACCGTCGCCCACTGCCAGGTGGGGATGAGGCCATCACTGCCATCTGGGAGACCCGGCTAAAGGCCCAACCCTGGCTCTTCGACGCACCCAAGTTTCGCCTGCACTCAGCCACCCTGGCGCCCACTGGCTCTCGGGGGCCACAGCTGCTCCTACACCTGGGTCTTACTTCCTACCGGGACTTCCTGGGTACCAACTGGTCCAGCTCAGCTGCCTGGTTGCGACAGCAGGGGGCCGCGGACTGCAGTGACACGCAGGCCTATCTGGCGGACCCACTGGGGGTGGGCGCTGCACTGTCCACGGCTGATGACTTCCTTGTCTTCCTGCGCCGCTCCTGGCAGGTGGCTGAGGCCACTGGGCTGGTGGACGTGCCTGGTGGGCACCCTGAGCCTCAGGTGAGATGCCAGCCTGGGCACAAAGACCCAGACAGCTCAAGGGAGCTGTAGCTCTCCACCCTCCCAACCCTCCCAGCTTTGGTTTCCTCGTCCCTTAAAGGGAAAATTGACCTGGTGTTTCTCTGAAAATTTGCTCAGGGCAGTCTGGCTGCCTCCCCACTGACCCCTGCCCCAGTCCTTTGAGAAACTAGAAGCATGGGGAGGAAAGATCACGAACAGGAAGAAGATGCCCTACCCCATCCCACTCCCTGTGTGACCCCTTTGAAGCTGGACCTCTGGTTATCTGCCTGGAAAAGGACACCAGACTTGGGATCACTAACCCTCTTACACTGTGTCACATCAGGATCTCAGGGCCACCAAGCATAGGCTTGCTGGTCCCGGGATGGGGTGGGAGGGAAGAGGGTGGGGAGCAGGGGCTGAGCCTGACTTCTCATAGGCCCTGTGCCCTGGTGACAGCCCCCAGCACCAGGACCTTGCTGGGGAGTTGGTGGTACGTGAGTTCTTTTCCAGTGTCCTTCAGGAGATCTGTGATGAGGTGAGTGAGGTTGACCTGGACAGGGTGGTAGACGTGAAGGGAGGCATAGGACTTGCCAGAATTCTACAGGTCTGGGCTGGCAGGAGGCCTTTAGCATCTGGCCAGCATTGAAGGAAGAAGTTGGCTTTGCAACTAGACATACTTGGAGTGGAATTCTAGCCCTCAACACCTCAATACCTGCTGCCTTGGATTCTTCTTTTATTTATTTTTTTATTATTATTTTTTTTTTAGAGAGAGTCTTGCTCTGTTGCCCAGGCTGGGTGGAGTGGTGCCATATTGGCTCACTGCAACCTTCGCCTCCCGGGTTCAAGTGTTTCTTATGCCTCAGCTTCCTGTAGCTGGAATTCCAGGTGCCTGCCACCATGCCTGGCTAATTTT
>NW_016107417.1:4285324-4316168 GCF_001604975.1 Cebus imitator | reverse complement strand
AGTAGCTGGGATTACAGGCACATGCCACCACGCCCAGCTAATTTTTTTGTATTTTTAGTAGAGGCGGGGTTTCACCATGTTGGTTAGGCTGGTGTTAAACTCTTAACCTCATGATCTGCCCGCCTCAGCCTCCTAAAGTGCTGGGATTCAAGATGTGAGCCACTGCCCTCGGCTTCACCTGGCTAATTTTTGTATTTTTAGTAGCGATGAGGTTTTGCCATGTTGCCGGGCTGGTCTCAAACTCCTGGCCTCAAGTGATCCGCCAGCCTTGGCCTCCCAAAGTGTTGGGATTGGCCAGCCAAGAAATCATCTTTTCAATGGAAACAATCACAAATGTGTTGCCTCCTCCCCAAGTCTGTTGAAAAAGGAGTACATGGGAGTCCCAGTCACTAAACTGACTTCCCTCGGCAACTCTGGGCAAAGTGCTCAGTCTCTCTGGTTTTGGTGCATCTGTAGAACAAACATGGCCATCAGGTGACATTCTGTGATGCTGGACCCTTGATCTACAAGGCATAAAATGCTGTACATGGGTAACAGGCTGATTTTCATTGAGAGGGGCAGGGATGTGGGCAGTGGCATTGATAGGAGGGAATTCCCCCCCATACCCTCCACCCCAGGTGAACCTGCCGCTGCTCACCCTGAGCCAGCCCCTGCTGTTGGGAATCGCCCGAAACGAGACCAGTGCTGGCCGAGCGAGTGCCGAGTTCTATGTCCAGTGAGTGGGCTCGGGTGCTTGATCCTGGGTCTTGGGGAGGTGGGTGGTGAGGAATGGGCTGAGGCAGCTGTGACTCCACAGGGACCCCGCAGGGGCTGGTCACCCACTAAGCCATCCGTGTGTTCTTGTCCAGGTGCAGCCTGACTTCTGAGCAGGTGAGGAAGCACTACCTGAGTGGAGGTCCCGAGGCCCACGAGTCTACAGGAATCATCTTTGTGGAGACACAGGTGCAGAATGACAAACCGTCTTGCTTGGAGGCCAGGGCTGGGGTCTGCAAAGAGACCTGGCAGTGCTTGTCTTGTGGGGAAGGTGTCGGCTGGGTCACAGTTCCCTCCAGAGTCACAAGATTTGCCCTCAGTGCAAGGGAAAGGTCTAGGGACCTGTTCAGCCCCTTAACATGCCTCCCTAGGGACAGTGCAGAGGTCTCTGAGGCTCAGGAATTCCAGGCACAGCCCTGGCAGGAGATGTGACAAGGCCTGAATGCCTGTGTCTGGCTGTCTCCCCACAGAACGTGCGGAGATTGCAGGAGACGGAAATGTGGGCTGAGCTCTGTCCCTCGGCCAAAGGCGCCATTCTCCTCTACAACCGGGTTCAGGGAAGTCCCACCGGAGCAGCCCTAAGGTCCCCAGCCCTACTCCCACCATTCTGAAGACAATAAAGGACTTCATTTTATTGGCATCTGCTGTTTCTGTGATAGAGAGGAGCAATGGGACCTGAGTGTGTAAGGCAGGACACGTGACTTGGGGGTGGGGAAAAAACCTGCCAGCCTCAGTGTCCCCCTCTGCAAGCAGGGGATGAGGACTGTGCCTCCCTTTGCTGGCTCCAGTGAGGCTCCGGGGCAGAAGCAGCTCTATGAGATATGCCTCGCTGCAGAGCGGAGCAGCAGCGTAACAGAGAGACGGTGGCAGGGCCGAAAGCCTCACAAAGACTCAGAGAGTGGGCTCCGTCCCTGTTGCTCCTGTCCAGCGCCGGCGCCTGTCCAGCGAGTCCGCAGGCGGGAGGGCCGGAGGCACCAAAAGCCAATAGACGCGTAGGGGCGGGGTCTCAACCACATTTTTCGGCCCGCTGGGCGTGGCCTTAGCAACCAAGCCAATGAGAGTGCGAGGGCGGGGCCTGAATAGACGCAGGAAATGGCGACGGCCGTGGGGGTCTGTGCTCGATGGGGGCGGGGCCTGGTTGTGGCCCCTCCTTCGCCCGGCCTCAAGCTCCCTGGGTGGGAACGGGGTCTCCAAGTCCCGGGCTGGTTGTCCAGACCCCGAAGTCAGCGCGGGGAAGGGCCGCGGATGCTCCAGTCAGAGGAAGGGGCAGGTCCAGGACACGCGGGTCTGGTCCTGGGCAAGAACCGCCCCCTCCCCGGGCCTGCTTCAGTCTTCCTTCGCAGAAACACCGGGCCAGGCCCCTTCCCTCTTCCCCGGGTGCTTGAAGTCTAGCCCCATCCTGGTCCCAATGCGCTCTTGGTGGCCTTCTTTCCCAGCTGCCCTCCCGCCGCCATGCCGCCCCTACTGCCCCTGCGCCTGTGCCGGCTGTGGCCCCACAGCCCTCCCTCCCGGCTCCTCGGAACGGCTGCCGGGCAGCGGTGAGTTGGGCGCGGGGGGCCGTCCTGGTTGTTCAATGGGTTACTGTTTGCCCTATGTGCTGAGATATTTGTGGTCTCTACTGCGTGTCAGGAGGTTCCCAGGTTTGTCTCAGGTAACCCTCACCTTCCCTGTTGAGGATCGGAGATAAAGACCCCCAAGGTCATACACCGATTTAAGCAGCAGAGGAGGAATTTGAGTCCAGGTCACACCCAACCCTCTTACCCCAGCTCTGTGTGTGTGTGGTTTTAAAGCATCACTGTGCATAGCCCTCTGTGGGGGATGGGAGGCGTGGGGGGGGTGTTGACTACAAAATGCAGATTCCTGGGCTCTGCTCTCGAGATTCTGAACTGAAGGAATCAATTGGGTGGGGCTTAGGAATCAGTTTTTTCCAACGTTTTTGGACTCCACTTTGAGAGATCCTGACCTGTATTATGCCTGAAACCCTCCAAAGGGAGGGCTGATCTAGAGACGGATGGGTCCTGGGACCTGTATCAGCCTCTCAGCTCCCGGAGGCTAAATTAAAGGGTGTGGCCCAGGGAGGGGCTGGTAAGGGCAGGGCGGAGCTATCTTTTGGGTTTCCTCAGCCCCTGCAGGTTTGGGACTCTCTCCACAGGTCCAGGCCCAGGAATTATTATGACGTGCTGGGGGTACATCCTGGTGCCAGCACTGAGGAAGTTAAACGAGCTTTCTTTGCCAAGTCCAAAGAGGTAACAGTGCCCCTAATGTGGGGATGGGGAGCAGGAACAGCCAGTGGGGGCATGCTTCAAGTTCCCAGGAGTAGACCTGCATCTCTGGCTGGTGGCATGTTCTTTCAGCCCTCAAAGGGACTGGCAGGTGCTCAAGGGCAGGGGAAAGGCTATGGGCAGGAGCCAGGGGTTGTCTGATGGGCTGGGCTTGGTTTTCTTGACCTACCTCTTCTTGAGAAACCTGGAACGGGGCATATGGTAAATGCAGGGGGCTGGCAGGTAGGGAGGGCTTGAACACAGGAGGGGGCAAAAAGTCCGTGGCTCTCTGGCCTTCTGAGGAGTAGGGAGGCCAGAGTGAGGGTCACTGACTATGTGGGGCCTCTGGGCATGACTGGAGCCCTGGTGTGTGGATGTCATCAGCATGGGTCCTGGGGAGGGACAGGCAAAGGGAGATAAGGGGAGTCCTGCCCCACCCCAGCTGCACCCGGACCGGGACCCTGGAAACCCAGCCCTGCACAACCGCTTTGTGGAGCTGAGCGAGGCATACCACGTGCTCAGCCATGAGCAGAGCCGCCGCAGCTATGATGACCAGCTCCGCTCACCTAGCCCCCCAGAGTCTCCAGGAACCACAGCCCATGACAAGTCTACCTGCCAAACACACAGGTACAGTAGTCCTGCCCTCAGCTCGCCCCACCCCAGGTTGCTTGGGGAGCCTCATTTCCACAGTGTCCTTTCCTCTGCCTCCTAGCAGCTCCCGGGAGCACCCCAATGCACAGTACTGGTCCCAGTTTCACCATGTGAGGCCACAGGGGCCCCAGTCTAGGCAGCAGCAACACAAATGCAACCAGCAAGTGCTGAGGTACTGCCTCCTGCTCATGCTGGTCGGCATGGGCCTGCACTATGTCATCTTCAGGTAACGCCTTTTCTCCCTGGGAGAAATGGGCAGAGGGCAGGAGGGTGGGTGAATTCCAGTGTGGTCAGCCAGCCCTGCACAGCACCTCACGGCACATACTCTTGTGTCTCTCAAACTGAGAGTTGCTTGAAATCGGTCTCTGGAGCCTTTCCTTACTTAGTGAAGACAGCGCTGCACTAAGAGCTAACGTTGTCACTTACAGCTTTTCATATTTCAAATGTAAATCTTTCATGCTGGCTGCCAGGGAGGGACTGAGCCAAACAAAATCAAGTACAAGCAGCAAATGCAGCACAGCTTTCATTTGGCAGTCCGCATCTCTCTGCCACTCTTACACGTGCCATGAAGCTGATTTTCTTTTTTCTTCCTTTTTTATTTTTTATTTTTCTCAGACGAAGTCTCACTCTGTCGCCCAGGCTGGAGTGCAGTGGCGCAATCTTGGCTCACTGCAACCTCATCTCTGCCTCCTGGGTTCAAGCAATTCTTCTCTCTCAGCCTCCCCAGTAGCTGGGACTACAGGTGCACACTACCATGCCCAGCTAATTTATTTGTATTTTTAGTGGAGACAGGGTTTACCATGTTGGTCAGGCTGGTCTTGAACTCCTGACCTCAGGTGATCCACCCACCTCCACTTCCCAAAGTGCTGGGATTACAGGCATGAGCCACCGAGCCGGGCCACGAAGCTGATTTTCTAAAGCAGATACCTAAAGGTCAGTGCCTACTGCTAGTAGCCTGCCTAGTTCAGTGATGGAGTTAGATGCACACCCTTTCTAGTCTTCTGGGAGGAGCACCCCATGTTCATAGCTGCCGTCACACCTCGAAGGGCAGCCAGGGCCTTTGGATGCCATTGGACCCTAGACAGGCCAGGGCCACTCTGAGCTCTCCCCACCTATCATAAGCAGTGTCAGGCTGAGGTCCCTAAACCCTGTGAGGGTTAAAGAGCCGTGAGGCCCCTAGAGTGGGGTGGAAGAAGGCAGGACTTGAGGGACAGCAGGAATTGGAGTCCCAGAGTTAACTGTGACCCATTGCAGGATGGTAGAGCAGATGCACCTTAACTTCATGGATGAAAAGGATCGGATCATCACCGCCATGTACAACGACGCGCGGGCGCGGGCCAGGTCTGTCCCTGCTCTATTCTGCCCCCCTGCTCCCTGTCCTGGCACTACCCTTGGGGGTCCCTGTCCCAACCACCCAGGTGCCCTCTCCTCCAGGGCCAACAGAGCCAGCCTCCAGCAGAAGCAACAATGGCAGAAGCAGCAGCAGCCACCACCACCAGGGCCAACCCAAGGACCCGAGATCGTGCCCCCAGGCGCTGACCCCTAAGGGGCTCACCTGGTTGGGGGTCTGCTGTGCGCTCCATCTTGCTTCCTTCCCAGGACGGCCAGCTCCCCAAAACGCGCACAATAAAGTGATTGCAGAGCTCGTGTCCGGCTCCCTCTTTTAGGCCCAGCGCCCCCAGTCCCAGCCTCGCCAAGGGGCAGCGCTCCGCCCTCCAGGTTCTAGCGGCGGGCGACCGGGGAGCCCGGCCCCCTGGGCGGCGCGTCCCCTTTCCCCTGCAGCGGCGGGAGGCGGGAGGGGGTGTGTGGAGGGGGCGGGCCCCGCCGGCGGCCTCGCCCCCCCCCACCGCCCCGCCCCCGCCCCACGGCCCGGTGGGGAGCGCGTGTCTGGGTCACATGAGCCGCCCGCCCGCCAGCCCCGGCCCGGCCCCCCGTCGCCCCCGCCGTCCCTGCCGCCACAGCCAGCCGCCACCGGTCGCCCGCCTGCCCGGCTCCTCCTGCCGCCGCTGCGCTGCGCTGCGCTGCCTGAAACCAGGGCTCAGGAGGGGGCAGTGGAGGAGCCGCCCCCTGCGCCCGGCCCCCACCCGCCGCGTCCGGGCCCAAGCCATGGGGCTCTGGCTACCGCCGCCCCCGGCGCCACCGGGCTAGGGCGATGCGGGCGCCCCCGGCGGGCGGCCCCTGCGGGCACCATGAGCCCCCTGCTCCGCCGCCTGCTGCTCGCCGCGCTCCTGCAGCTGGCCCCCGCCCAGGTACGTGCAGCCCGACAGCGCGCCAGCCCGCCTTGCCCTCTCTCAAGGTTGGCGGAAGTGAGGAGGCGACCCGCGGCCTCCGCCCAGGGGATCTGCGGGGTACGGCCTTGAACGCGGACGTCTCGGGGGCCCAACGCGTGCATCCCCTGAGAGGTGCCCCTCCCCGCCAGCCCGCCAGCCCTAGCCTGGGGCCACTCCTCTGCCCCACCCCGTCCCCTGGGCGCCGCCGGGGGCGGGGCTGCCTCGGTGCCCGCTGGACTTAGTGCGCGCTCCTGATCTGTATGCAGCCCCTAGACATGCTCGGCTCCGCGGCCTGGAGATTTGATGCGGCCACCGGGGCACCTGTTGGGTTTTGGGCCAGGGTAGGTCCAGGATGGCCAAGAGAGGACAGATAAAGCTAGAGCAGTGGCCACAGGAACAGAGCAATCTGGAAAGATGGCAGAGAGGTGGTGAAGCCTCCTGATGCAAGGGCAAAATCCCAGGGATGGCGACAGTGCCAGACTCTCCTAGCGTGTACCTTGGGTCCAGGTCTTTTCTCTCCCACAGGCCTCTGTGTCCCAGCCTGATGCCCCTGGCCACCAGAAGAAAGGTAATACTCATAAAAACTCAGCTCTAGCCAGCGCTAAGAGGGTTTATCAGGGGCCCTAATTCCAGGTGCCTGGTGTCCATCATCTTGTGTAACTCCCCCGGAAGATGCAAACTATTATTCTACCCATTTCACGAAGGAGGAAACTGAGGCAGTGGGGTTACTTGGTTCTGGATAAACAGGGCAGGGGAAGACAGGTTGTGAGGGCAGAGCAGGGAGGGGTAGTGGAAGGTGGCTATGGCTTGGGGATTGGGGAGGACAGCTGCTGGGAGCAGCTGCAGGAAAACCAGTGGGGACTTAACCCTTTACCGGTCTGCCCCCAGTAGTGTCATGGATAGATGTGTATACTCGTGCTACCTGCCAGCCCCGGGAGGTGGTGGTGCCCCTGACTGTGGAGCTCATGGGCACCGTGGCCAAACAGCTGGTGCCCAGCTGTGTGACTGTGCAGCGCTGTGGTGGCTGCTGCCCTGACGATGGCCTGGAGTGTGTGCCTACTGGGCAGCACCAAGTCCGGATGCAGGTACTGGGGCAGGCGGGGCAGCAGGCAGGGGATGCATGTACAGGGCAGGCAGAGCAGCGGGCAGGGGATGCATGTATGGGGCAGGCAGGGCAGCGGGCAGGGGATGCATGTATGCAGCAGGCGGGGCAGCGGGCAGGGTGATGCTGGCTGGCTCTGGGGCTGGGGCATCCTGGAGACTGAGGCACAGGAGGTGGGTAGAGAGGAGGGCTAGCGGCCAGGGTCCAGGCTGTTGGGTGAGCTTTTCTCCCTCCAGCCTTAGAGAATCCCTTTTCTCTCTCTCCCTCACTGTCCTCCCTGTTCTTCTGAGCACAGATCCTCATGATCCGGTACCCAAGCAGTCAGCTGGGGGAGATGTCCCTGGAAGAACACAGCCAGTGTGAATGCAGGTGCCAGCCAGGGCCAACTTCTCAGCTCTCAGAGGCCAGGCTTGGGGGTGCTGGGTATGGTGGTCAGCAGAACTGGGAACCAGGTTCCTAAGAGTAGAGCCAAGCGTAGGCCTCGGATCTGGGGCAAGAGAGTAGGATGCTTAGGCTGGGTGCAGTGGCTCTTGCCTGTAATCCCAGCACTTTGGGAGGATGAGACGGGTGGATCACTAAGGTCAGGAGTTCAGGATCAGCCTGGGCAACATGGCCTGTCTCTACTAAAAATACAAAAATTAGCTGGGTGTGGTGGTGGGCACCTGTAATCCCAGCTACTTGGGAGGCTGAGACAGCAGGAAGTCGGAGGTTACAGTGAGCTGAGACCATGCCACTGTACTCCAGCCTGGGCAAGAAGAACAAAACTCAGTCTCCAAAAAAAAAAAAGAGTGAGATACTGGGATTTCCTGATCTTCCTCCTCTTGTCTCTGTCTATTTCTGTTACTTTTCAGACCTAAAAGAAAGGACAGTGCTGTGAAGCCGGACAGGTGAGTCTCTTGGACTCCAGCTGAGTGGGGGTAAGGGGAGTACCAGTGAGTCTGGAAGCTGTCGCCCCTCCCATGTTTCTCCTCTCACCTGTCGCCCGCTTTCCCTTTTCCTCTGCTCCCAAAGCCTGTGTGCTCTACCCTGACCCCAGCTCCAGGGAAGACTCTTCCTTCCCACCCCAGACATGTCGCTTCTCCTCCCTAGGGCTGCCACTCCCCACCACCGTCCCCAGCCCCGCTCTGTTCCGGGCTGGGATTCTGCCCCCGGAGCACCCTCCCCAGCTGACATCACCCATCCTACTCCAGCCCCAGGCCCCTCTGCCCACGCTGCACCCAGCGCCACCAGCGCCCTGACCACCGGACCTGCCGCTGCCGCTGCCGACGCCGCAGCTTCCTCCGTTGCCAAGGGCGGGGCTTAGAGCTCAACCCAGACACCTGCAGGTGAGGCATCTGTGGGGTGGTATTTGTTTGGAAACGCATCAAGGCCCTGCTCTGGAGCAGGTCTGCAGTGAGCCTGCCAGTAGGAGGAGGGCCAGGGAAGGGGAAGCTGTTGAATATGTTGAACAAATATTTACCAGGGGCCGGGCGCGGTGGCTCAAGCCTGTAATCCCAGCACTTTGGGAGGCCGAGGTGGGTGGATCACGAGGTCAAGAGATCGAGACCATCCTGGTCAATATGGTGAAACCCCGTCTCTACCAAAAATACAAAAAATTAGCTGGGCATGGTGGTGCGTGCCTGTAATCCCAGCTACTCAGGAGGCTGAGGCAGGAGAATTGCCTGAACCCAGGAGGTGGAGGATGCGGTGAGCCGAGATCGCGCCATTGCACTCCAGCCTGGGTAACATGAGTGAAACTCCGTCTCAGAAAAAAAAAAAAAAAAAAAAAAATTTACCAGGCAGCTGCTGGTAATTGGAGCTGCGTAAGCAAGTCAAACATTCTAACTCAGGAGTCAGATACAGGAGGGATGATGCCAGCAGAGGATGTCAAGGGCTGTGGTGAGGAGCACCTGGCCTGATGTTTCAGAGGTCAGAGATCTCTTGGAGGAGGCGACATCTGCCTGGAGTAGAAATGCGGGCCACAGAGCCAGGCGCAGTTGCTCATGCCTGTAATCCCAGCACTTTGGGAGGCTGAGGCAGGCAGATCACGAGGTCAAGAGATCAAGACCATCTTGGCCAACATGGTGAAACCTCATCTCTACTAAAAATACAAAAATTAGCTGGGCATGGTGGTGTGTACGTGTAGTCCCAGCTACTCGGGAGGCTGAGGCAGGAGAATCACTTGATTCTGGGTGGCAGAGGTTGCAGTGAGCCGAAATGGTGCCACTGCACTCCAGCAGCCTGGCGACAGTGCAAGACTCTGTTTCAAAAAAAAAAAAAAAAAGAAAGAAAGAAATGCGTGCCACAGCTTTTCCAGCTTGCAGTTCGGGCCTTCCCAGAAGCCTCTGTGGTAGATGCCTACCCTACCTATGGGCTTCAAGAGGCCAGGGGACATAGTGGAACCCTCATCTACCCTTATCTGAAGTGTCTCTCACCACCCGTGTCCCACAGTGAGGCCATGGGGTGACATCATATGGGCCAGGCCAGTGTGAGCTTCCCAGGAGTATCGGGAGAGGATGGGCTTCACAGAAGTTTCGTCCTTGTCCCTGCAGCCTCCAGCGCCCAAGGCTGAGTGGTGTGGCAGGATGCCTAGGTTGTGAACTTAATGGGCCCGAGGCACAAGTGAGTCCAGGGCTGGGGCTGAGTTCCAGCAGCATGAACACATCACATCCTCCCTCCTCAGGTGCCGGAAGCTCCGAAGGTGACATACGGCTTTTCAGACTCACCGGGGTGACTTGCCTCAAGAGGCCATACCCTAATGGGGGAACAGAGAGGAGCCTGGTGAAAAGGGCCAAGCCCCCAAGACCTCAGCCCAGGCAGAAGCTGCTCCAGGACCTGCGCCTCTCAGAGGGCTCTCCTGCCATCCCTCGTCTCCCTGAGGCTGTCATCTAACTGGACAGAGTTGGAAGAGGAGACTGGGAGGCAGCAAGAGGGGTCATATACCAGCTCAGGGGAAAATGGGGTACTGTCTCAGCTTCTAACCACCCTGGGCAAGTAAGCATCTTACAACTGGCTCTTCCTCCTCTCACTAAGAAGACCCAAACCTCTGCCTAAAGGGATTTGGGCTTCAGGCTTCGGTATGAGAACTGTGACCCCTGACCCTGATAAAAGAGATGGAAAGCAGCTGTCCCTGCCTGTATCACTGTTTGTCACTGTCCAGGCTGGCTGGTTTGGGCATGAATGTCTGCATTACTAAATCCATAGCCTGTCTCCCTCCCTCATCATGCAGATGAAGGAAATGAGGACTAAGGAGCCGCCGCAGATCCCAGGCAGGGCTGGAATCATGGATTCATCACTTTCGTGTTATTGCCAGGCATGGAGGTCAGGGAGAGCCCAGCTGATACAGAGTGCCAGTCCTGCTTCTCACCGGGGTTCTTTTCTGGAAGGAGACAGCCTTCTGTGGCCAGAGCGCTTGGGGTGGGACCCAGATCTGCTGAGTGACCTTGCTTATCACTGCCCCTGCCTCTCTGAGTAGCAATTTCCACATGTGCACATAGGGAACAGAAGAGTGCTGTGGCTGGGGTCCTTGGGCTGCGGAGAAGCTTGAGACCATCTTCAGACAATGGAAAAGGACACTCATTCTTCCTGCCGGGCCACACTGGCAGCATCTGCTGCTTTTTGTTCCCTGTAGCTTGACTCTAAAGCCCCGGCGCCTGCCCTGTCTTCACTTCACTCCCACTTCCCTGAAAGGGAAGCACCAAAGGTTTGGGGCTGGTGGGCCTGGTTTGGGCAGCAGGCTCCGCTCACCACAACCCTCATAGTTTTCTTTTTCTTTTGTTTTTGAGATAGAGTCTTGCTCTGTTGCCCAGGGTGGAGTGCAATGGCACGATCCTGGCTCCCTGCAACCTCCGTCTCCTGAGTTCAATTCTTCTGCCTCAGCCTCCCAAGTAGCTGGGATTACAGGCACCGGCCACCACACCCAACTAATTTTTGTATTTTTTTCTTTTTTGAGATGAAGTTTCGCTCTTGTTGCCCAGGATGGAGTGCAATGGCGTGGTCTCGGCCCAATGCAACTTCCACCTTCCGGGTTCAAGCCATTCTCCTGCCTTAGCCTCCTAAGTAGCTGGGATTACAGGTATCTGCCACCATGCCCAGCAAATTTCTTGTATTTTTAGTAGAGACAGGGTTTCACCATGTTGGCCAGGCTGGTCTTGTACTCCTGACCTCAGGTGATTTGCCCACCGCAGCCTCCCAAAGTGCTGGGATTACAGGCATGAGCCACCGCGCCCACCCAACCCAGTTTTCTCCATCTTCACTTCCCTTGAACCCTGCAGTTGCTGCCTGAGATTCACCTGACTTGTCTATCGCAGCCCAAGCCCAGCCCCTCCCCCTTCTCCCTGCAGCCTCCAGTGCCCAGGGCTGAGTAGTTTGGGATGTATAAAAGGCCAGCCTTGGGCACCAGTGCTTTGCCCACTGAGGCAGGACTCAGGGGCAGAGTTAACTCAATTGGGCAGCCACCTGCATGGAGGGGCAGCCACCTGAGTGGAGGGACAACTACCCTAATGGAGGTTTTCTCTGAGGTGCTGGGTCAGAACATGTGGTTATGATCGTAGTGGGCCCAAGGCAGCAGTGGGTTGAAGGAGGAGACAATTCCTGACAGCGATTACTACTTTCAAATCATTTTCTCAGTCATGATGTCACCGGACATGCCACAGGTCAATTAGCATGAGGCAGAGGAGGGTTAGGGCCCCAGAACTACCACCTCCAGAGCCCACCTAGCCCCCCCAGACACCCGCAATGCTTCACATGCATCTCCTCAATTCTGAGGTCAGCATGATGATTGTCTTCCTTTTTCAATTGAGGCAATAGGCTCAAAAAGGCTAATTGGCCTGGGGATTGGCCCTCACATCGGAACCTTCAAGCTAGGTTTAGCTGCCTCTCAACTGCAGGCTCATAACTTCAGTTGATGTTTGGTGGGTGCTGGGGCCCCTGAAAATAAATCTGGTGGGGGAACGGGCCCAGCCAGATCATTCCAGTCAAGAGTCAGAGCCCAGCTGCACAGGTAGAGGTAAGCCTGGCTCCTGGGAGAGAGACGCGGGCAGGAGCATTGGCAGGTCAGGGCTTGGCATTGGAAATCATCTGGTCCTACAGGGGCCCGGTGGGGTGGGTGTCATCAAGCCCGTGTTACACGCCTGTGTCGGATGCCAGATTCTACCAAGCACACAGCCAGTCAAGTTGCAGACCCGGAATTCAAATCTGAAGCCCAGGATCTTTCCACGGCGACTGAGGGCTGTGGGCCATGATGAGAGTGCTGTGGGAGAGGCTGGAAGCGACTTGAAATGGCGCCTCAAGACCCCCTCCGGGAACCCATGCCCGCCTGACCCTACTATCACCTCGGCCGGAAGTGCTTCCGGACTTTTCGGAAGTCACTTTCACCTAACCTTTCGGACTACCTCTCCGCCGGAAGTGACGCAGGGTAGCGGCGTTGCGGGGGCGGGGCTAGGGAAAGTGCCGCGCCAGCGGGCTTGTGGCCGCGGGTTTCGCACGGCCCAATGAGGGAGGGCGGCGTGGCCCGGCCTCGTAGCGACGAGGACGCGCCTGCGCAGAGGCAGCAGCACCACCGGGGTTGGCTCCGGGGGCGCGGCGAGGAGGTGAGCGGGGGCCACAGCCCGGGCCGGGGGGACCCGGGGTGCAAGAGGGCAGGCTGGATCAGGCCGGGCAGGAGCGAGCCGGGCTCCGAGTGTCAACGAGAACTAGGTGACGAGGAAATTGGGGGTGGAAATTGGCTGGAGCTGTCCGGAGATGCCGCAGGGGGAGGGTTCTCACGCCGCACAGGGCGGAGTCCTGGGGCTTGGGGCGGGGCGTGGAACCGGGAAGGGTGGGACCTCCGAGCTGGTGCCAGTGGAAGGCGGAGCCCGGCGGCGGGGGGCGGAGCTAGGAGGGTCGGGGGACGGAGCCTGGCTTTTGAAGGAGGAGCTGGAGGAGGTGAAAGGCGGAGCCTCGGGGTCGGAAGCAGAGGGGAAGGGAGTGCAGGCGCTGGGGGCGGGGCTTCAGCCGGTGAGTGGCGTGGCTACAGCTCCGGAAAAGGGGTCTAGTTCTGACGAAGGCGGGGCTGCAGGCCCGGGGGCGGCACCGCGTCCTCCGAAAGGCGGTGCCAAAGAACCAAGTGAGGAGCCCGGCCCGAGTAATGGCCCCGGGCGTCGACGCGGGGGTGGTCTCCGTGGTGGTCGAGCTTGGGGACGCGGTAGGCCGAGAACTCCTCCGGGAGAGGTGGTGTGGGTGGAGCGGTCTCGGCGGCCAGCGGACACAGGGCCAGTCTGGGTGCCCCGGAGACCCCCAAGGGCTCAGAGCTGGGGCGGCGCCCCTGGCGGAGGCACAGGGCCAAGCTGGGGGGTATCTTCCGAGGACCCGGGCTCCTCGGAGCCACCCAGCGGGGATGTGTGGGTGCCTCGGGGCCGACCCCCTGCAACGGCCGCAGAGATGTGGGTGTGCTGGGCCGAGGGCAGCTGGGTGTGGCGTGAGTGGGACCGCCCAGTCGGGGCAACTGCTGTGCAGCCAGATAGGGTCTGGACTTTGCGTAAAGGGACGGGTGGGAACTGAAGAGCGGAGGTGGGGACCGGGAGGGAGGGAAGGTATGGGGGTGAGCAAAGGGGCGGGGCCCTGGCTGCTGTGGCCTCCCCTGACCCCCTCCCCCCGCTGCTGGGGTCCTCGGCCAAGCCCCCTTCTCACTGGACTGGTAAGTGTGGCCCCGAAGCCCGGGGGAGAGGGCGGTGACCCGGGATAAAGGGGATCCCCGGGGCAAGCAAGATACAGTGGTGGTCGGACCCTCCTGGTACCTACCCGTGTTCCATGCCCTCCCTGTCTCCCCCCCCACCCCGCCCCGTTCAGTCTGTCGGTCGGGGTCTGTGCCCACAGAGACATGAGGCTGAGCTGGGTCCAGGTCCTGACAGTACTGTCCATCTGCCTGAGCGCCGTGGCCACGGCCACAGGGGCCGAGGGCAAAAGGAAGCTGCAGGTCGGGGTCAAGAAACGGGTGGACCACTGTCCCATCAAATCTCGTAAAGGGGATGTCCTGCACATGCACTATACGGTGAGTGGGATGGGCAGCCTTTTGGGAATGGGTGGGGCTTCCAAGGACCAGAAAGTGCTTGGGAGTCTGGTTCTCCATTAGCCAAGTAGGTGACCTTGGGAAAGTCCCCTCTCCCCTCTAAGCCGGTTTTCATGGTTCTGCCTTGCCCTTGCCTACTGCCCAGGTGGGCACCAGCAGGCAGTGACAGTGTACTGTCAGCTGCCCAAGACTCTGTCTCTTAAAGGACTATGACCAGCTGGGCACGGTGGCTCACACCTGTAATCTTAGCACTTTGGGAGGCCAAGTTGGGTGAATCATCTGAGGTCAGGAATTTGAGACCAGCTTGGCCTCATGATGAAACTTTGTCTCTACTAAAAATACAGAGTTAGCTGGGCATGGTAGCAGGCGCCTGTAATCCCCGCTACTTGGGAGGCTGAGGTGGGAGAATTGTTTGAACTCAGGAGGCGCAGGCTGCAGTGAACCAAGATCCTGCCACTGCACTCCAGCCATGGCAATAGAGTGAGACTCCATTTAAAAAAACAAAAAGGACTGACCACCAGTGCTGTGGGAGCCAGCTTGATGGGGAGAGCAGCTGAGGGAGGGGGGTGTCAGGGGTGGTCCCCTCCTCCTCATTGGCCTTCCCGTGGTCCCACAGGGGAAGCTGGAAGATGGGACGGAGTTTGACAGCAGCCTGCCCCAGAACCAGCCTTTTGTCTTCTCCCTTGGCACAGTCCAGGTCATCAAGGGCTGGGACCAGGGGCTGCTGGGGTGAGTCGTGGGGGAATCGGCTTGGGAGCAGGGGGGGTGTGCATGGCCACCACCCAAGAGGTAAGCTGTGGGAGGCAAGCCCCAGGGACACAGGACAGGGGCCCTGGGTGTTGCCGTGGGCTGAGCATGTGTCTTCCTGCAGGATGTGTGAGGGGGAAAAGCGCAAGCTGGTGATCCCATCCGAGCTGGGTAAGAGGCCCCTCTGAGGGTGCAGAGTGGGTTTGGGGTGTGTGACTGGGAAGGGTGAAAGCTGCTTCCGCCTTTCATTGGTCTTCTCCATGTCTATTATAATACATGCGTCGTCCAAGTTTGGCTGTGTCTAGCAGTGAGGACAGGGCAAGATCCTTGAAGCACTCAGCTGTAGTGGCCCGGCTCTGCCCTTGCCAGGCCTTTGGCACCCCCTTCCCATCTCCATTACACCTTCTCCATTTCTGCCATTCTTGCTGAGGGGCAGAACGCTCTCCCTTTGCCCAGGCTGGAAGGGAGCTTGGCCATCGCTGACCGTTTCTTTCTGCATCTTCAACAGGGTATGGAGAGCGGGGAGCTCCCCCAAAGATTCCAGGTAGTCAACCTCTTGACCCCCCATCACCTGCAGCCAGCGCACCTCCCTGTGACTCTGGTTGGCATTTTGACCCCACTTCTCCCCCACAGGTGGTGCAACCCTGGTGTTTGAGGTGGAGCTGCTCAAAATCGAGCGACGATCGGAGCTGTAGCCAGACTGGGGAGGGGCGGGGGGAGAGGCCCCCATCCAGGGACCAGATTGTTCTTAAAAAAAAAAAAAAAAAAAACCACCTTAGAAGCCCATGGAGTGACTGTGTGTGTTTGTGGGTGCTGAGAGACTCAGAGACTTCAGCTCCAGCATCCCCTACCTTCTCCTTTCCTGACTGCGTAGCCTTGGGGGCCTAGGCTCAATGGCATGGTGGCCCTTGCCCAGAGAAACAGGAGTGTTCCTGCCTGCCAACAGCAATACTGCTCCCCCCTCCCTCACAGCTCCCTAGCCACTTCCAGCTCCTGGTCTGGGAGCCAGCACTGGGCTATCGCCATGACTACGTGGCCCTCAGGAAGGCCTGCGGTCACCTGGGGAGAAGCTAGCTGGCAGAAGTCACAGAGCGGCGTGCCCCCCTAAAAGAGATCAGTGGAGTCTGTTAGCTGCACCAAAGGCGTATCCTAGCTTTATTAAAGGGCCCGCGCCGCAGAGTCAATATAAAAACACAAAAAGTCCCATCAGTTTAATAACAATAAAAAACCCCAAGTGGAAAACTGAGGGGGGCAGGGGAAAAGACCCCTGGGCCAGGGGCACGAGGAGCCCTGCTCATGGCACCAGGCCTGGCCACAGGGTCCCCTGGTATTGCTGTTGCTATGAGGTTGGGGGCAGCGATTGTCCTGTGGGAGCCACCGTTCGCCTGGGTCGGGGACCCTCATTTCTTCTGGGGTGTGCTCAGCTTCTGCATGCCCCGGATCTTGTCCAGCAGGCCAGAGATGAAGGCCTGGGTGGGAGGGTAAACATTAGGGAGACCAGACCCCAGGATGTCAGGAGCCGGGCTCCCCTCACCCTGCCCCTGGGGAAAGCTCTTACCTCTGTGGGTTTGTAACAGTCAACCAGCAGCTCCTAGCAGGGTATTGGGGAGGAGGGATAAGTGAGTCCTCAGGAGTAGGGGCCTGGAGCTCACCTATACTCACTTCCAAGGGACTGGGGCCACCCTGAGGCACAGGAGATACCACGGCCACTTCACAGCTAGGCACTGGCCCCATTCTGCTGAGGCAGGAGCTGAGACTCCAGGGCCTGGCTCCACAGTAGTGCCTCAGGGAGCCCTCCGCCCACCACCCCCCCAGCTCCCTCACCTTGACCCTGGCAGCCCGGGCATCATCACTCTCCATGTCCAGGAGCTCATCCACGTCAATCTCCAGTTCTGGGATCTCCTCTTCCTGGGGTGGGGGTGGGGGAGGGGGAAGAGACAAGAGCCTGAGTTAGAGGGTGTAAAGGGGCTCTGGGTTGAGGCCCCTGCCTACCTCGGAGGAACCCGGCCCTGTGCCCAGCAGACACAACGGCAGCTGCTCTGAGGAGGAAAACAGATCAGGCCCGTGCCAAGGCAAATTGCCCAAAGGGGGGTGGAGGGGTTTCCTCTCCCTGCCAGTGGGCACCAGGGGTGCCAGACAAGGCCAGCTAGCCAGGGCTACAGACCTTGGGCTGGGAACCTGGCAGATGTGTCTCCCCAGCATCCGGACCCCCCATCTCACCAGAGCACCGGTGGATGCAGCTGTCCCAGCTCATCATAGCCTCCTCCCCTCCCCCAAACACCTGTCACAGCTCCCCGGGAGTGAGGAGGAAGTGAAGGCTGAGGGGGTCACTGGGAAGGACCCGGGCCTGGCAAAAAGGAAACAAAGAGCCCATGCTTTGGTGAGGGAGGGGGTGCCCACCACCCTGCCCCACCCTCCCCAGGAAGCCCCTATCCTGTTTGGAGTTAGCAGCATTCCAGGGCTGGGCTAGGGTAGGCAGGCAGCACCGGGCAAGCCCACTCCTCCACCCTGCCCCCCGGGGCCTGAGTCACCATCTGAATAACCAGGGAGTCATGGGGGTGGAGAAGCAGAGCCCAGAAAACGGGCTAGCCTGCACGCACGCCAAGATGGAGTTCCAGGCTAGTCCATAAAACAGCCCAGCCCCAGCCACCTATCAGACTAGCTCCGTGTAACCACAGTCTAAGCCAGCGGGCACTAGGGGGTGAGACCTCCTGCCAGTGTCAGCCCAGACTAGCCCCCCTGCCTCTTGCCCAAGGCCCAGGCCACGCCTTGAGGCTTCTGGAGGACACTAAGCTTGACCTGGGGAGTGGCATGAGGGGCGGAGGGTCTGAGGCAGCGGAGAAAACAGAAGTGACTTAAGTCAGACAAGAAAGAGCATATATTCGGGACGGGGAGTGCAGAGAGGAGGGGAGCGCGCGTGGAAGCAGAGTGCCCTTTGACTCCGGTGACAGGCGAGCTCACAGTGGGGCTCCCAGGCGGACCGGCTCGAGATCGATTTTAAGGTGTCGGCGCGGGGTGGGAACACACCTGGCAGTCGTAAAGGCGCGTGAGCTGCTCCAGGATCCACTCCTCTAGGTTGAGGCGCTTCCGTAGCTCCTTGCGGTCATACTTGACGGTGACCTTCCCTTGGCGCCTCACTGGGCCCTCATCGTCCGCGCCGCCCGGGCCTTCTCCTGCGGCCCCGGGGGGACTCTGAAAGTAGACGCGTGGTCCTGGGCCGCCACTGCCCGGCCCAGGCGCTGGGGCCGCCAACGCCGCGCCCCCCGCGGTCCCGCTGTCCGCCATGGCGGCCGCCGGGGCCACGTGCGCGCGTCGGGCCCCTCCCTGCGCCGCCGCCTCCGGGACGCCCGCCGGCTGGCTCGGGTTAGCTCGCCCGCTCCGCTCCGCGCGGCTCCGCGGCGAGGGCGGCGGCGGGGGCGCCCGGGGGCAGCTGCAGCATGCGGAGCCCCCGGGCCTGGCCTGGCCGCGCCCCGCCCCCTCCCCGCCGATCCGCCCGCCCTTTGTCCCCCGCGGCCGCCGCCCGAGCTGCCGCCGCCGAAGCGCTTTCTCTGTCTCGCTCTTACTCCGCCCCCCGACCACACCCCCTTAAAGGGACAGCCCCTCTACGCGCCCCTCTCCCTTACTCCGCCCCCGGGCAGGGGTAGGGGAGGGTCTCTTTTGCAGAGGGTGGTTTAGCTGTCCGTACCCCCTAAATGCCACCGTCCAGTCCCAAACCCAGGCGTTCTAAGTGCTTAGGACGACGCTTTGCGCTCCCGCCAGAATCCTAGTCCTCCCTGGACCCTTCCTCATTCTGTCTTCATTGAGGCCACCTGAGAATAGGGGCCCTCTAAGAATGCAGGGGAGTGGACAGCGTGTGCAGACTGGGAATCTGGTGAGGAGACGCTGTGGTCCCCGATGTCCCTGTCCTCTAGCCCTCGGCCAGCGAGGGGCGAACTCCCTCCTGCGCACGGACCGGCACGTGGACCGGGCTCCCGGGGATGGAGAAGTGGGGAAGGCGGGCGGGAGCTGTCCGGGTCCCCAGACGCCCTGACTAGCAGGGTCCCACGCCCCCAACGAAGGAAGCCGGGGCGGCGGTGGGGGATGAGGGGAGGCTGCCGGCCAGCCCGAACGGCCAACCGCGGCAGCCACCGCCCACCGGCAAGATGGCGCGGGGCGCGGGCTTGTGGGAAACGGAGTCCGCGCCCGGCACGCCCCTCCCCCGTAGCGCGGCCCGGCCGGGAAGCGCGAAGTTGTTTGGGGTGTCCTCTGAGCCCCCTATCCGTGTGCGCACAGAGTGGGACGCTAAGGCGCAAAGAGTTGGGCAGTGAGGGGGCCAGGACTCAATAATGAAGGCCATCGTCGCGGCTACCCCTAGGAGCGTGCGTCGGGACAGCAGCCCAGACGGCTCCGCCGAGAGGGCGCCGCGCCGGGGCTCCCTCACCCCCGCCCTGCGGCTCCTGGGTCCCCCACACAGCCCTGGCCCACCTCCAATAGGCTGACGGCGCATCCCATTCCCTCCCCCTATGTGATTTTCTGCATCTTTAAATGGTCTCATTCATTCGTTTATTGTCTGTCTCCCACATCTAGACTGTGAGTTCCGTGGGGCTGAGCCCTGCGCGGACCTGTTCTGCTGGTGCTGCCAGGCTGGAGTGGTCTTCAAATCCACTGCTAGTAGGCAAATTACCTGGTCCCCGCTCAACGCCAACACCTAGAACTATGTTACACTCATAGTAGGTCACCGCACTGGTTGAACAAATGATTTGGAAGAAATGAATGGCTTCCTCTGTGTCTGCATTTCCTCAGAAGGTTGTAACAAAGATTACATAGGAAAATTCGTGGAAAGTTCAATTACTACACCACGGAGGTGAATTAAGTCGCACTGGTAGATGAAGCGCGAGCTGAGACTTTAAACCCAAGCTGTGTGGCTCAAACCCCCGACAGGAAGTCTATCCTCCACCTCCTCGCCTAATAAGGCGATACCACCCAATAAGGCTGCGAAGCTCCGGGGGATTTCCGTGGACGGCAGCCTCACCTTGAGCCATCCCAAACAGGGTCTTGGATCTGAGTGGCAATATTTCTGCCCCCAGCCCCTCACAGACACTCTTTGGATGTTGTGGGGGAAGCCAGCTGTAGCCGCTGAGGTTCAGAGGTGGATTGGGACTGGCACCAGGGTCACACAGCTGGGGTTGCATCCACACTCCAACCCAGGAGTGTTGGGCTCCTCCTTTGCCCTATAGTCACAAAGAAGAGACGAAGAGAAGACAGAGGCTGGGCATTGTGAGGGCGATAGGCTCCAGGGTTCCGTTCAGGGAAGGGTAGAGTGAGCTGACCACCTACCTCCCCATGCCCTTCCTCTGGCCTCAGCCTCCCTGCAGCCACGCTGAGCGCTGAGGAAGGCTGACCCTTGCTCTTTCAGATTCGGCAGGGTCCACCCTCTCCACCAGAAACCCCATTCGTGGCCTGGCCTCCTGCCCGAAGCCTGGCCTGATAGGAGGATCACGTTCCCCCAGTCCAAATTCCCCACCACACCAAGCATTGATTTGCGACTTAAGGGTGCAAACAGATTGAAGCAGGAAGATTCTCAAATAGCCCCTCATGCCCAATAGCTTCTGTGGAAGTGGGGCCTGCAGGCCATGAAGACCTCCAGCTCTTGCTCTGCCCTCAAGATGCTTCCACCCTGAGAGCTGGCCTTTCTGTCTGTCCTCCCCTGAGTGTTGGTGTGAAGGTTTCCAGCCATGTCCACAGGTCAGGGCACCCCTCTGAGGGTTCTCTGGGCAGGGCATTCTTCCTGACTCTCCCTCCTTCTCCATTCTGTGCCACTCCCAGGCACACCCGGATTCCTGTCCAGTTCCCATGGCCATCCACCCAAGACCACTTGGTACAGGTGGGCGTGCTGGCTTGCCACCTTCCTGGAAGCTGGGCCACCCTGCACAGAACCTTAGCCTTGGAGTAGGAACTCCTACTCCAAGAAGAACTGGGTTCAAATCCTGGCTCTACACCATAGGCTGAGAGGCTGTTTGCAAGTCACTTACCTGCCCCGGGCCTCTTCAGGGGGCTGATGGTCCTGACCTCCTGTGGTTAGGGGTCTGTGCCCAGCCGTGGCCCTCCTGCCTGAGCCCTACTGGGACTGGAGTGTACCCTGCTCCTCCTTCCAGCCTCGGGCTGTGGCCTCCCCAGCCCTACCCCTCCCAGGTCCCCAGCTCCCCTCCATTAGAGTGCATCCTTGAAGCAGAGGCTCTGGGGAGGGTCCTGTAGGTCAAGACTCTCCTTTAATCAAGGGTAAAGCCTGGAAAGGCTGCCTGCCTTCACCATTACTGCTTGCTGAGAAACCCTATTACCATTACCAAGGCTGGAAAAAAGTGTCTGGGAAGGAAGGAGCCCTCTAATGGGGGCTGCCCTGGCCTCGGGAGACACAGGGTGGGGGGAGGAGAAGAGGCTCCAGCCCAGGAAATAGGTGCCAATCCTGTTTTCTTCCCCAAGGAGCTGCTGTCTTATGCTTCTTTGAAATATCCTTGCCCAAGGCCTAGGGCCCACAGCTTGACCCCCTAAGCACAGGCCCCGGCTCCGGGCTCTGCTAGCCCCAGCAAAGGCTGGAGGCTCCCCTGCCCCAGAGCTGACCTCTGCCCTTTCCTTCTTCCTCCCTGGTGTCCCCACAGCTTCCAGCCACTCATGTCAAATTGGCATCTCCCCACCCATTTGCTTATATATCCAGCAACCTTTAGCTTCTAGACAAGGTGACTGAGGACCTAGAGAGAGTAGGTTCGGCCACTAGCAAGAGGCTGCTAGCAAGAGCCAACCTTGAACTCCAGCCTGTGAGGGCAGGGGCCAATCTCTTGCATGGCTCTGTTTTCCCAAGGAGGTCTAGAGGCTCCTGGGCCTCAGGAAGTCGGAGGGTTGAAACCCTCCTAAGAAGCTGTGTGACCTTGGGCAAGTCCCTTCCCCTCTCTAGGCCTCAAGTGGAGATCATAATCACACCCCACAGGGCTAGGGCTGAAAGCAAGGAGATTCACTAGGTTAGAGTTGATGGAGAACTTGGTGGGGTGTGGAGGAAGGCCAGGGCCAGGCAGGGCTCCTCGTGGGGGTCTCAATGCCAGGGGCAAAGGGGCCTGCAAGGCGGCTCATTCTCTGCTGACCCCTCCCCCCCCAGAGCCAGCTGCATCTCTTTCTGGGTTTCTAGGTGACTTGGCTGGCCCCTCTGGATGAGTTCTACTTTAAACCTGCTGCTGTTACTGCCTCTGTATTGGGGGGGCTCCCACAGGGGCCCCCAGGCAGGAACCCCCCCCACCCAGCCAAGCCCTGCGGGAGGGGCTGCAGCCCCCACCCATCCCATTGGTCATGCGCCTTCCCCGCTCCCATCCTTGGAACGCAGATTTCAGGGCACCTGCTGTGGGCCTGGCACTGCAGAGCCCCTCCTCAACCCTCCTGTCTGGGGACACCCACAAAGCTTCTGACCCCTCTGGGCAGACAACAGCGTTCCCTGCGTAGTTCTCAGCCGTGAGGCCCCACAGTCAGGCTCCAGTCATGGGGTGTGCGGCAAAAAGAAGGGGGCTGTTCTAGGGCCCATTCTCAAAGACCAGGATGCGTGGGTCCTCAAAGGAGGTGGCAGGCGCCCGGCCTCCCAGGGCTAGGGACGGGGGAGGGGCGCCTGCCTGCGGGAGGCCCATTAGTCGGCTAAGTGCTCCCAGGGAGGGGGACCGCGCAGCAGAAGAGTGGGTGAGGCGAAACCAGGGTAGAGAGGGGCGGGAGAAGCTTTTCTTGCTTTCAGCTAAGTGCCGCAGAAGCGGGTGGGCGGCAAGGCTCTGCGGCGACCCCCGGCCTAAGTCCAGCTTTCCACCGGCACCACAGCCCCGTCGCTCAGAAACCTCAGCGGGCTGATCCCGGGCCGCCTTAAGCAGCGCCCTCTACACCCAGTCCCTCCAGTTGCTCCCCAACAGCCACTCCGGCCCCCAGCCCCTTCGTTCCACCCCAGGCCCGAAGGATCAGGTCCTGCTAAGTCCCGCAGCAAAGTCCCTAACCCGTCCGCATGCCCCTGCTCCAATCTCCGCTCCGGCTGCAGTCGCCGCCCCGGCCGCCAGGGGGAGCCGACGCGGGGCGGGCGGGTCCGACGCGGTGGGAGGGGGCGGGACCCGGGAGGCCCCGCCCCGTCCCCGCCCCGCCCGGGCCCCGCCGAGGCGCTGGTCGGTCCGGGACAGACTGGCGGGCGGGCGGGCACTGACGCCGCGGGGCCAGAGCGGCCCATGCGGTGGGACTAGCGGCGCCGTCGGTCCCCGTCAGGGCTCCGTGAGTCCCCGACCCGCCCCTGGTCTGGTCATGGCGGGCGCCCAGCCCGGCGTCCACGCGCTGCAGCTGGAGCCGCCCACCGTGGTGGAGACCCTGCGGCGCGGGAGTAAGTTCATCAAATGGGACGAGGTAAGCGCGCGGGCCCCTGCTCCGCCCAGATCCCGGGACTCCTTCAGTCAAGCTCGACCAGACGCCGGGGACCCCCCACCCCAGCCTCGCCTGCCCATGGCGCCACCCCCATCCCAGCCTGGCGGCCCTCCGGAAACTTAAGTCCCCGATCGTCCCCGTAATGAAGACTTTGTTACCCCAACCCCCAGTCCCTCAGCCCTGGAAAATTTGGCTCCACTCCTTGGCGCAGAGACTTCGAACCCCAATAAACCTCGTCCCCCCGTTTTCATTCGCCCTTCCCACCACTCCCTGCCAGACTAATTCTGGCACCCCGATCCTGGCCTGGCCCCCAGACCCTTGCCCAGCACTGGACCCCTGGCTGCAGGACCCTGATCCTCAGGCTGGCTCTGGGCATCCTCATTCCGGGTGTGTGCCAGGGCGCCCCTACTCTTCCCGGTGCCCTGCCTGAACAGTCCTCGCCCATTCATCACTTTCCCCCTATTCTGGTTGGCACCGCTTTGCCCTGTTTCTGGATCCCAGCCCAGCTCCCTGCGCAGGTGGGAGCACCCAGTCACCCCCTAGTGGAGACTTTGCCCCCCAAGTTCCTCCACCCTGGGAACTTTGCTCCCCACTCCTTAGGCTTGGGACCTTGAACCCCAATACATCCTGGCCCCCCTTTCTCTGTCCTGCTGCTGGTGCTTCCCAAAGGCCCGGGTCCCCACCTTTGGCTGCTCATCCCCATCCTGGGTCCCCACCTTTGTCCCCTGAGCCCCTCCTTCCCCAGGGCCTCCACCCTGATGGCCTGAGTTTCCTCACGGCTCCTTCCCAGTCAGGCTATGGGCCTGGAAGACTGGGCTCTTTTCCGGCTGGGTGGGGCCCCGGAGTAGGCGTGGGAGCTGGGGGGAGGAGATGGGGGCGTGGCCTGAAGCGGCAGGTGTGCTAGGAAGGGTGCCTGGGTGCCCCAGGGGCTGGGGGAGACCCCTCCCCCCAGGCTGGCCTGAAGGGAAAAGTTTCTTCTTTTCCTTCCACTGTGATAAACCCAAATAAGGAAGTGGGAACAGGGAGAGGGCCCTGGGGGTGGGGTGGGGGGTGCTGAAAGAGGATTGGGGCAGGAGAGGAGGGGGCCTGGGCTGCCTTTAAGGGCAGACCCTTGGGGAGAGGCAGGGGGAAACCCTAGGGGCAGTACCCACAGACTCCCCCTCCTCGTACCATTTGGGGGCCTCAACCCCGGGGTGGGGTCGGGAACCCTGAGAGGGAATGGGGCTGGGTGTCAAGCACACTGAGGTGGGGAGGTCTGTGCATCCCCGAAGTTTTAGGGCTTCCTGTCCCTTCTGTTCCCAGGTGAACGTCCATCCTTTGTAAGCACAGCCTACCATGGGTGGGGCTGGTGCAGTCCCCATTCCCCAGAAGAGGAAACTGAGGTCAGAAAGCAGAGACTTAGCTGAGGCCCCACAATGGGGTGTGGTTGAGGCCAGGAGCTGGGAGCCTGGCAGAAGTCTTGGCTCCCTTCTTCCTGGGTCACAGGACGCTGGAACCATACTGCATGCAAGCAAGTCCTGGCTCCGATGACCTTGGGCAGGCTACAAAGCATTCCTGTAACTCAGTCTCCCCATCTGTTAAATGGGAGTGACAAGAGCACACCCCTCTTAGGCTCGTTAGGAGGCCTGTGAGTGCGCAGACATGTTAGGTGCATGGGACTGTCCTTGGCGCGCAGTAGGGGCAGTGTGTGTATGTGAGACTTTGTACCGATAATGACAGTATTGCCCATCAGACACCGAGCAGCAGTTTGAGGGTGGCACCCTACGTGAGGCGGGGTCCTTTCCTGGCTGGAAGAGCCTGGGATGGGAGGGTCCTACCTGTGGCCACTTGGCCACACTGGTCCTGGCTGAGTCTAAACCCTGGAGGACATCCCCTCTGGCTGCTGGTCCTGAGTCACACGGGTTGGCCCTGGGAGTATGCCAGGGACTGGGCTCTTCTCAGAAAATGGGGCTGGCGTGTACTTCCCTGCCCCCTGCCAGCTGCAGGGCTGTTTCAGGGAAGAAGAGCTCACTGCCTGGTCCTGAGAGCAGGGCGAGTCCCCTCTTGGGGGACTCTGCTTCTATAAGATGGGGAGGAGCGTTGAGGCTGTGGGGACCCCGGTAAGTGCGGTAAGGTGGATAATGGGCTTTGAGGCAGACCAAGGGGTCATCGTGGCGTCCCAAGGGCCACAGAAGGGCAGTGGGGTCAGACTCCTCATTTTCATGCCATAAACATTCTGTGAACAAGGGGGCAGTGAACTAGGGTGGCTGCCTCTGTCACGGAGCTCTCAGCACTTCTGGGGAAACTGAGCCCAGGATGGGGGCCGGGGAGCCCTTCTGGGGGTGGGTCAGATTTCATGGGTGGAAAAGGAAGGGCAGGGTGTCCTGGCGAAGGGAACATGAGACAGAGCCCTGGGAAAGGGCAGGTAGAATCCCAGGGCCAGAGGGAGGTGAGGCTGGGAAAAGGCGTTGGGGTTGGTGTGACACTGGACCTTGGCTTTGTTCTGAGGCTACAGGCAGCCACGCAGGACCTGTGGCTGGACGAGGTTTTTGCCTCAGCTCACAGGCAGGAACTCGGGGGTACATGGTAGGGGGGCACAGGGGCCAAGCCGGCACCGCAGCCCTCACTCCCTGATTCCTGCTGGCCTGTGCTGTCCCCAGGAGACCTCCAGTCGGAACCTGGTCACCCTGCGTGTGGACCCCAATGGCTTCTTCTTGTACTGGACGGGCCCCAACATGGTGAGAATGGGTGTTGCTGCAGCTGGCTCAGGCCAAGGGCCCCTGTCCCAGACCCCTGCCCTGCCCGTGGGGGTGGGGCCCAGCTGTAGGCTGACCTCTCCCACGGCTGCCCAGACAGGAAGTGCTCAGGCCAGGAGCTAAGGCTGGGGCTGCGGCCAGGGGCTGGCCACTCCCTGGCCTGGGTGGGGAGCTTGGAGGCTCCTGGCTGTGGACCTACAGCCTCTCATACCCAGCCTGGCATCTGGTTTCCCCCAGGAGGTGGATACACTGGACATCAGCTCCATCAGGGACACACGGACGGGCCGATACGCCCGCCTGCCCAAGGTGAGTGATGGAGCCCAGGACTGAAGCCTACAGTGAGGTTGTGAGGCCCGGGAACCCCTCCTCACCCTTGGCTCTCACCGACTCAGGATCCCAAGATCCGGGAAGTTCTGGGCTTTGGGGGTCCCGATGCCCGGCTGGAGGAGAAGCTGATGACGGTGGTATCTGGGCCAGATCCCGTGAACACAGTGTTCTTGAACTTCATGGCCGTGCAGGACGACACAGCCAAGGTGGGCCGGCACCGAGGGGTTGAGGGAGGAGTCACTGCCTTACTCTCTGAGGCAGCTGCCACTTACCGACACCTGCTGTGTCTAGGCTGCTCTGTGACCTACTGTGTCCCAGAGCCAGTTGTGGGCCTGGGTTTGGCTGTGCAGCCCCTCTGTCCCCTACTCACTGCCTCCCCGTGTATACTGGCCCCCCAGGTCTGGTCCGAGGAGCTGTTTAAGCTGGCTATGAACATCCTGGCACAGAATGCCTCCCGGAACACCTTCCTGCGCAAAGCGTGAGCCCCAGGCCAGCCACCCGAAGGGGAGCTGGGGGGTTCATGTGGCTGTTTTCAGGGTGTGACCCCTTCACCTACCTCCCCAGATACACGAAGCTGAAGCTGCAGGTGAACCAGGATGGTCGGATCCCCGTCAAGAAGTGAGCACCTCTTCCCCTAGCACCTTCCTTCTGCCCTGACCTTGGTGACCTTTGCCCCTCACTGACCCTGCACTCCCCCGACCCTGCATCCCCTCTGCCTGCATCAGCATCCTTAAGATGTTCTCAGCCGACAAGAAGCGAGTGGAGACTGCGCTGGAATCCTGTGGCCTCAACTTCAACCGGGTGTGTGGAGTGGGGGTAGGGGCAGGGTGGGGCATCACTGTGGGCACCCACCCTTCCAGGGCTGGCCGCCCCTGGGTTCTCACCCCACACTCCTTGGCCCCCAGAGCGAGTCCATCCGACCCGATGAGTTTTCCTTGGAAATCTTTGAACGGTTCCTGAACAAGCTGTGTTTGCGGCCGGACATTGACAAGATCCTGCTGGAGATGTGAGCAGGGCCTGCCTCCCAGCCCCCGTGCTCGTCTGTGGCTTCTGCTTAGCATGCCTCTAGCTCAGTGGGGAGAGGGGGAGCTGGTGGGCTGGGTCCTGGAGCGCCAGGGCGGGCCCGGGGAGGACCTGTTGATGTGCCAGTGCTCAAAGCTGCTGTTTGTGCCCCTCAGTTACAGGCAGCTCTGGGCTGACCCTGTGGCAGAGCTGGTTTAATCAGCCCACTCTGCGATGGGAACCAGGGCTCAGGCGTACCATGAGATCTGGAAGCAAGGGGTGGTGGGCCGAGCACTTGGCAGCTCCCAAGCTCTGGCCATTGCCAGTGCCCACTGGTCTGCTGCCTTGACAATGCCGCGTAGTCAGGAGAGCAAAGGGAGAAACTGTGGCCCAGAGCGGGCTGTGACTCTCCCAGAGTCCCACTCACTGGGTGCCAGATCCAGGGGCAAGCCTTCTGACTCCCTTGCCCAGGGCCAGGGCTTGTCGAGCAGATGGGAGCCCGGTGAGGCTCCAGCCTGACCTGGCTTCCTGCCGCCTCCAGAGGTGCCAAGGGCAAGCCATACCTGACGCTGGAGCAGCTCATGGACTTCATCAACCAGAAGCAACGTGACCCAAGACTCAACGAAGTGCTGTACCCACCCCTGCGGCCCTCCCAAGCCCGGCTGCTCATTGAGAAGTATGAGCCCAACAAGCAGTTTCTGGAGCGAGGTGAGCTGGCCAGGGTGCAGGTGGGTGGGGCAGGCGGGGCCCAGCTGACCCTGCTGACCCCCTCTGACCCCAGACCAGATGTCCATGGAAGGCTTTAGCCGCTACCTGGGAGGCGAGGAGAACGGCATCCTGCCCCTGGAAGCCCTGGATCTGAGCGCGGACATGACCCAGCCGCTGAGTGCCTACTTCATCAACTCCTCACATAACACCTATCTCACTGGTGAGCGGGCGCGGGGTGGTGCCCGTGACCTCTGCCCTCTGGCACTTGCATGGTCCACTCCTGGGACACAGTTCTTTCATCTCATTTGTTCATTAATTGGCCAGTGCTGGGGATGCAGGCAGGGAACAGGCAGCCGGCCCTGGGCAGTGGGGCCTCTCTGCGGCAGCCTGCCTCACGGTGGCTTCCCCAGGGAAGGGCTGAGGCCTGGGACGGCCTGTGTTAAGGCCTGGAGCAGGAGGCTGAGGGTTTTTTTCTTTGTTTGAGAATGAGTTTCGCTCTTGTTACCCAGGCTGGAGTGCAATAGTGCGATCTCGGCTCACCGCAACCTCCACCTCCCGAGTTCAAGGGATTCTCCTGCCTCAGCCTCCCAAGTAGCTGGGATTACAGGCATGCGCCACCATGCCCAGCTAATTTTGTATTTTTAGTAGAGACGGGGTTTCACCATGTGGGTCAGGCTGGTCTCGAACCTCAGGTGATCCACCTGCCTCGGCCTCCCAAAATGCTGGGATTACAGGCGTGAGCCCTTGCCATGCCTAGCCTGCAAGGTGCTTTCAAGAGGCTGGAATGGGGATGGGTGCAGTGGCTCATGCCTGTAACCCCAGAACTTTGAGAGGCTGAGGCAGGCAGATCCCTTGAGCCCCGGTGTTGAGACCAGCCTGGGCAACACAGTATGACCCCATCTCTACAAATAATTTTTTAAAAATTAGCTGGGTGTGGTGGTGCATGCCTGTGGTCCCAGCTGCCTGAGAGGCTGAGGTGGGAGTATCCCTTGGTTCTGGGAAGGCTGAGGCAGCAGTGAGCTGTGACTGTACCACTGCATTCCAGCCTGGGTGACAGAGTGAGTCCCTTTCTCAAAAAAAAAAAAGTTAAAAAAAAGCAGAAAGGAAGCTGGGGAGGCAGGATACAGAGGGGGCTGGGGGTAGGTGCCTGGTAAGAGAGGGAGAGCAAGGCAGGGCGAGACCCAGGGCCCAGAGGCACTTGGATTCATCCTGAGTGGGAGGGACGGGCTTTTTGGAGGCTGAAGCAGAAGAGGTGATGTGACCTGATATGATATATTTTTAGAAAGATGATGGCAGGTGCTCTGTAGAGATTGAATTGAGGCTGGGTGCAGTGGCTCACGCCTGTAATTCCAGCACTTTGAGAGGCTGAGGTGGGCGGATCGCCTGAGGTCAGGAGTTTGAGACCGGCCTGGCCAACATGGTGAAACCTCATCTCTATTGAAAATACAAAAATTGCCCAGGCGTGGTGGCAGGTGGGTGCCTGTAATCCCAGCTACTCGGGAGGCTGAGACAGGAGAATCTCTTGAACCCAGGAGATAGAGGCTGCAGTGAGCCGAGATTGTGCCAGTGTACTCCAGCCTGGGAGACAGCGAGACACCGTCTCAAAAGAAATAAAAAAAGAAAGAGGCCGGGCACAGCGGCTCATGCCTGTAATCCCAGCACTTTGGGAGGCTGAGGCAGTTGAATCACCTGAGGTCGGGAGTTTGAGACCAGCATGACCAACATGGAAAAACTCCATCTCTACTAAAAATACAAAATTAGCTGGGCGTGGTGATGCATGCCTGTAATCCCAGCTACTCAGGAGGCTGAAACAGGAGAATCATTTGAACCTGGGAAGCGGAGGTTGCAGTCAGCCAAGATCATGCCATTGTACTCCAGCCTGGGCAACAAGAGCAAAACTCTGTCTCAAAATAAAAATAAATAAAAATAAAAATAAAAGAGATTGGATTGGAGGCAGGGAGGCCTGGAGTATTCCACACAGGAGCTGGTGTCAGCCGTGCCAGGGCCAAGGCGCGTGGAGGGAGTGAGGAGAGGGAGGGGTTGCTGGGGCAGCGGGGGCTACAGGGAGCCTCAGGGTGACCCCCACAGCTCGCTCTGGTGGGACGGGCAGGTGGGTATGCATCTGAGCGGGAGAGCCCCCTGCGAACCCAGCATGGCCTGTTTTGGGTGGGGACGGGGTGGTGAGGAGCTGGGCTGGCGGGCAGCCTTGGTGATGGAGCCTCCCCCGCAGCGGGGCAGCTGGCTGGGACCTCGTCAGTGGAGATGTACCGCCAGGCCCTGCTCTGGGGCTGCCGCTGTGTGGAGCTGGACGTGTGGAAGGGGCGGCCGCCCGAGGAGGAGCCCTTCATCACCCATGGCTTCACCATGACCACGGAGGTGCCTCTGCGAGACGTGCTGGAGGCCATTGCCGAGACCGCCTTCAAGACCTCGCCCTACCCCGTCATCCTCTCCTTCGAGAACCACGTGGACTCGTGAGTGAGCACCTGGCCATGACCCCGGGGACAGCCCTCCCACCTCAGCGCTGTTGGACTGCTCTGGGCCTCCGACCCTGTGAACCGCCACTGACATGTCCCGTAGACCCCAGCTTCGTCTGGGGACCTCTGAACTCTGACCTTGGCTCCGCAGGGCAAAGCAGCAGGCAAAGATGGCCGAGTACTGCCGCTCCATCTTTGGAGATGCATTGCTTATCGACCCTCTGGACAAGTACCCGGTATGGAGGCTTGGAGCCAGGGTGGGCGCGTGAGGGCCAGGGTGGGTGCTGCGGAGCCAGGGTGGGCATGTGAGGCCAGGGTGGGTGCTGCGGAGCCAGGGTGGGCGCGTGGGGGCCAGGGTGGGTGCTGCGGAGCCAGGGTGGG
>NW_016107417.1:4270035-4285083 GCF_001604975.1 Cebus imitator | reverse complement strand
GTGGGGGCCAGGGTGGGGGCGTGGGGGCCAGGGTGGGGGCTCGGAGCCAGGGTGGGGGTTGCAGACCCAGTCCAAGGCCCTGACCCATCCATGCTTGCCCAGCTGGCCCCAGGCGTCCCCCTGCCCAGCCCCCAGGACCTGATGGGACGAATCCTGGTGAAGAACAAGAAGCGGCACCAGCCTAGGACGGGTGGCCCAGACGGCGCCGGGCGCAAGCGGCCGCTGGAACAGAGCAACTCGGCCCTGAGCGAGAGCTCCGCCACCACCGAGCCCTCCTCCCCGCAGCTTGGTAGGCCCCGGCCCGGCCTGGGACCCTGACCCAACCCTAGCCTCTGGCCTTATGCTCCAGGCACGGTGCCACTTCAACCCAGAACCCCAGCCCACCCTCCCATAGACCCATGGACCTGTCCCGCCTCTCTGCGCCTGTCCCCACACCCGACCTCTCCTACTACCCGTTGGCTGACCTCAGATGCATGCCTCACTGAGCTGTACCCCTACTTCTGACCCCCAACCTCAGTCTCTCACCCCTCAGAGCCTCCCCACAACCCGGTGATGGCTCTGAAGGCTGACCTCTGACCTCGGTGAACCACATCCCACACCTTGTGTGTGACCTCAGACCTCTAAGCCCCCACTGAGTCTACCTGCCCAGTTGGTTATCATTTCAGCTGACCTCTGACCTCTCACCCCTGACTATTCACCTCACTATGCCCCCTCCTTGGACATGGCTCTGACTAACCCCTGACCTATAACCCTGCTGTCATCCCTTACCCCACTGTCAAGGCTGCAGTTCCTAACTTCCTGACTTCTCATCCCACTGAGCCACCCCACCTCCCAGCTGAACACCACCCTAGACCTTCACCTTTGACCTATGACCCCTCTCAACCTCTGTTCGGTTTGATACTGTCCGACCCCTGACCTCTTGGCCTCTCCGCCAGCCACACTGCCTTGGAGTACCCTGTGACTTCTCCACCGAGTCACCTTAGCACACACTGGGAACAACCCCTCCAGGCCTCCTGAGCAGACATGTGGTCCTGACCCCTGACCCTGTGGCCCTGTCCTCTGCAGGGTCTCCCAGCTCTGACAGCTGCCCAGGCCTAAGCAATGGGGAGGAGGGGGCGCTCGAGAAGCCCAGCCTGGAGCTTCGAAAATCTTTGGGCGAGGAGGGCCTGAACCGGGGCCCCTATGCTCTTGGACCTGCTGACCGTGAGGATGAGGAGGAAGACGAGGAAGAAGAGGAACAGACAGACCCCAAAAAGCCGACCACAGATGAGGTGAGGCCCACAGGGCGGGCAGGTGGGGAAGGTAGCATCTTTACCTCAGAAGCAGTTTATTACCTCCACTGGGGCTGGGTCTGACCATCAACAAGACTGACGTCACCTCTGCCTCCTGGGGCTCAGTGTGGGTGTCAGTGAAGGTGGAAGGAGGGGTCTTTAGCATCAGGCATGTAAACAAGTATTCAGTTCTGCTGCTGGTGTGGCCCAGGAGGGATAAGCTAGCAGACAGAACTGGCAGAGGACAGGGAGCCTGCTGGGCAGGGAGGTGGGGCAGGCAGACCTCAGGAAGTGGGACAGCATGTGCAAAGGCCCTGTGGCAGGGCCAGGGGGTGCAGGAGCGGGGAGCATCGTCATGGGAAGTGTTGAGGAGCTGTGAGGAGTGGTACAGAAAAACTCAGTCTGAGCCGGGTGTGGTGACTCATACCTCCAAGCCCAGCTACTCGGGAGGCGGAGGCATAAGAATTGCTTGAACCTGGGAGGTGGAGGTTGCAGCGAGCTGAGATCGTGCCACTGCACTCCAGCCAGGGAGACTGTGCCTCAAAAAAAAAAAAAAAAAAAAAACAGACATCGCTATAAAGACAATTACTGGGGCAATTAATGAAATTTAAAGATGGACTAGAAATTAGATAATACGTTAATGTTTTGTTTCCTGAATTGAATTATTGTACTGGAGTCATATAAGAGAATGTCCATACATGCTGAAGTATTTATGGGTAAAGGATATGATGTCTGCAGTTCACTCCCAAATGATTCAGCAAAAGTAATGACAAGTGTAACCGCTGTATAGGCCAAGTGAGGTGGCTCACGCCTGTAATCCTAGCACTTTGGGAGGCCGACATGGGAGGCTTGTCTGAGGTTGGGAGTTCAAGACCAGCCTGGCTAACATGGTGAAACCCCATCTCTACTAAAAATACATAAATTAGACTGTCAAGATGGCAGGCGCCTGTAGTCCCAGCTATTTGGGAGGCTGAGGCAGGAAAATTGCTTGAGCCGGGGAGGAAGCGGAGGCTGCAGTGAGATTGCACCGTTGCACTCCATCCTGAAAGACGAAAGAGCAAGACTCTGTCTCAAAAAAAAAAAAAAGTCAGCCTGGCTGTCATAAGAGGTCAGATCCGAGAGGAGCCCAGAGGAACGGAAGGTGTGGTGAGGGGTGCCCAGGAGTCACCGTTGGAAGGGCTGAGTTTGAGGATCCTGTGAGCCACCTGAGAGGAGGTGGCAAGATGGGGACTGGAGACTCGGGCTGGGGATGGATGTGACTGAACCCCTGGGCATGGGGGTGACGGGCTCCAGCCTCTGAGGATCAGGGAGAAGAGGAGTGGCTGGGTGGCGTCCAGGGCGCATCAGTGGGACCCCGGGGAGAAGAGTGTGGGCACCAGCAGCGGTGCGTGTGTAGTGATGGGAAGAGGGTCAGCGCCTCCTTCATGGGGGGCAGGTGAGGGACTGTCCCCTGTGGTGGGAGTGGCACTGCCGACCCTGGGTTGGGGCCCACAGGGCACAGCCAGCAGCGAGGTCAATGCCACCGAGGAGATGTCCACGCTTGTCAACTACATCGAGCCTGTCAAGTTCAAGTCCTTTGAGGCTGCTCGAAGTGAGTAGGGGTGGGTGGCGGGCGTGGGGGCTTGCCCAGCTCATCCCTGCCAGGCCTGACGCCCTCACCTGGCTCACCCCACAGAGAGGAACAAATGCTTCGAGATGTCGTCCTTCGTGGAGACCAAGGCCATGGAGCAGCTGACCAAGAGCCCCATGGAGTTTGTGGAGTATCCTTTCAAGGCACCGTGGGCGGGCAGGCCAGGGTGGGGCACTCGGAGTGTCCTGTGTCCGCGTGTGCCTCCTGCACAGGCTGCTGGTCCTCCTGCACCCTGGCCTAGGGCTTGGGCAGGTCCAGGCAGTCTCAGGGGGATGGCGAGGCTGAGAAACGGAGGGGCTGGATTTGGGGGGTCACAGGAGCACCTGGCTGAGGCTGGAGGTGGAGGCTGACAGTGTGGGCCCTGGCACCCGTGTGGCCCCTGACCGCCAACCTCAGATACAACAAGCAGCAGCTCAGCCGCATCTACCCCAAGGGCACCCGCGTGGACTCCTCCAACTACATGCCCCAGCTCTTCTGGAACGTAGGGTGCCAGCTCGTTGCACTCAACTTCCAGACCCTGGGTGAGCCCTGGGCCTCTGTCTTGACCCTGACCCTCAGTCTTGCTGACCTCTGACTCACAATGCTGCTGGTCTTGCCTGAAAGGACCTCTGACCCTGTCTAATCCCAGATTCCAGGCGAACCCAGCCCCCGACTCACCCTGCCTCCTGCCCTTGACTGATGCCAGACCCCTCCCCTGTCTGATCTGCCCTGGATCTGGACCCCGATGCTATTTGAACCCACTCCTGACCCTGGGCCTTGGACGCCATCTGACCCCTGACGATCTCCCATTCCCCCACATGGCACCATCCTGCCTGATGCCTGCCCTGCTTGACCTGCCCCCGCTGCCCAGATGTGGCGATGCAGCTCAACGCGGGCGTGTTCGAGTACAATGGGCGCAGCGGGTACCTGCTCAAGCCGGAGTTCATGCGGCGGCCGGACAAATCCTTCGACCCCTTCACCGAGGTCATCGTGGATGGCATCGTGGCCAACGCCTTGCGGGTCAAGGTGGGGCCTGGGAGGGCTCAGGCTGGGGGTGTCCTTGGGGCAGGACCCTCGCAGCAGCCTCACCCTCCCTGCCCTGCCCCCCAGGTGATCTCGGGGCAGTTCCTATCCGACAGGAAGGTGGGCATCTACGTGGAGGTGGACATGTTCGGCCTCCCTGTTGACACGCGGCGCAAGTACCGCACCCGGACCTCTCAGGGGAACTCCTTCAACCCCGTGTGGGACGAGGAGCCGTTTGCCTTCCCCAAGGTGAGCCCGGCACCCTCGCCCACCCAGGCACAGGCAGGTCCAGCCCCGACTGCCCCGGCTCTCAGGTGGGAGAACAGGAACCAGGCAGACTGCTGGTGACTGGGGATCAGAAAGTGGGGGGCGCCTGGGGTCTCCCAGGAGCTGCCTGTCCCAGCGTCAGACTCCCTGTCCTCCTCAGGGGAAGAGACCAGGGTGAGAAGGTGAGATGGGGATGGGGGAGTGCCAGCTAGAGGTCTTGTGTCCCCTGCAAGGAGTGGACACAGCCCGCCCCATCTCCGAGGCAGGAGCTGAGGTCACAACCCCAAGCCCACGTCCGCTCTCCCACACCTCCCCCAGCCCCTTGTGGACACAGCCTCTGCTCCCAACCTGGGTGGTGTGTTCGCGCTTCCTGCTTATGGCTCACTCCGTTTCTAAACTGGCAGTGACCAGAGCTGTCTGTAGGGGCCCTAGGAGCCTGGGTGCCTGTCGTCTTGCCACAGGGTCCTGATAGCTGCAGTCATCTACTAGGCCAGGCTGTGGAGGTGGGGTCAGCCGTCAGCTCAGTGGCGATGGTGACTGATGGTCAGTGGGTCAGCTCAGCTAAAGGTTTGCTCTGCTGGGCTTTGATGGCTGTGGGGAGCTGTGGCGGCCACAGCGGTCCGGGGTCAGCCCCGAGGCTCAGCTCCGGTCTGGCCCGCAGGTGGTGCTGCCCACGCTGGCTTCGCTTCGCATCGCAGCCTTTGAGGAGGGCGGCAAATTCGTGGGGCACCGGATCCTGCCTGTCTCTGCCATCCGCTCTGGTGAGGCCTTGGTGGGCTCTGGGCAGCACAGCGGGCAGTGGGTAGGGGCCCCACCGGACCCAGCAACCCAACGTTGCCCTCCTGCCCACCCAGGGTACCACTATGTCTGCCTGCGGAACGAGGCCAACCAACCGCTGTGCCTGCCGGCCCTGCTCATCTACACCGAGGCCTCGGACTACATTCCTGACGACCACCAGGGTGAGCCAGGGTTTGGGGGCCAGACTGGCCAGGGAGAGTGAGGGACAAGGGCCATCCTCAGGGCCTGGGGGTGGCCGAGCTGGGTGGCCCCAACTGAGTGGTGAACAGACCCGAGGACAAGTTCCGCAATTCCTCACTGAGACCAGGGCTGGTGGGCAGGGTGTGGCTTGGGGGCTCCGTCTCTGAAACCCTGGCCTTCTGCCTCCCCCCCAGACTACGCGGAGGCCTTGATCAACCCCATTAAGCACGTCAGCCTGATGGACCAGAGGGCCCGCCAACTGGCTGCCCTCATTGGTGAGAGTGAGGTGAGCCGGGTCTGAGCAGGGCCTAGGCTTGCTGTGACCCAGGGGGCCACTGGACATGACAGCTGTGGCCACGTGGCATGGGGGCTTCTGGTCTCTCTAGCTCAGTAAGCTTGGCAGCCCTGGGATTTTGAGGAGATGAAAACCACCCATTTGCATTCAGGAGGCCTTCAGGTCAGACCTGGGCTGGAATTCCTCCAGCTCCATGCAGGCTCCACATGGGGGTACAGGGGTCCCAGCCACTGCGTCAGGGCAGTGCGAAGCCACAGAAGCTGCTCAGACGTGGGGTCCTGGGAGCCATGAGGAGGGCAGTGGCCTCCGTGGGGAGGAGTCAGGCGCAGAGGTTCACCTGCGCTTACAGACCCAGTCCCCTGGGGCCTGCGGCAGGCGGGTAGGGAGAGATGACAGCAATTAGGGCTGCCCGGAGCTGTTAGCGGAGAGGCTGGTGCCCACTCTGCGGTCTCATCCTTTGTTGATTTAATCAGGAGCTGAGAAGCAAGGAAAATGAGCGACTGTATGCAAGGGTGGAGGACGTGGGCAGGGGAGGAGAGGAGGCTCGGGACTTGGTCAGGCCTTTCCAGAACAATCTGGGAGTTCCTGAGCACAGGCAGTGGCTGTTACGTTATCTTCTCCACAGCCCATGTGGAAAAAGGGCTCAGAAAGGCATGATCTATACCTCTCCTCTGCAGGTGCCCAGACAGCCTCCTGTCACAAAGGAGCCCAGCAGTTGGGCTAAGGGAGGCTGATGGGGGGTGCTGGGGGCCCCGGGGGGTGGTGGAGGACAGAAGGGCCCAGAGGCAACAGCATTCTGGAAAGAGCATTCTCCTTTCTCCCCACAGGCTCAGGCTGGCCATGAGACATGCCAGGACACCCAGTCTCAGCAGCTGGGGTCTCAGCTGTCCCCAAACCCCAGCTCTAGCCCACTGGATGCCTCCCCACGCCGGCCCCCCGGCCCTGCCACCTCCCCTACCAGCGCCTCTCTGAGCAGCCCAGGTAAGGAGTGGCCTGGCCAGGGGTGGGCCGAGGGGAGGCGCCCCACTGCCCTGTCCTCCAGCTCCTCACCGGGCCTCTGCTCCCCAGGGCAGCGCGACGATCTCATTGCCAGCATTCTCTCAGGTAGGGGCGGGGTACCTGGAGGCAGGGGGGCGCAGTGGCTGCCCTGCAGGTTGGCCTGCCCCAGTCCTGTTCCCCTGCCCCCTGCCCACCTCTGCTTTGCCACTCCCAGAGGTGGCCCCCACCCCGCTGGACGAGCTCCGAGGACACAAGGCTCTGGTCAAGCTCCGGAGCCGGCAGGAGCGAGAGCTTCGGGAGCTGCGCAAGAAGCATCAGCGGAAGGTGGTCACCCTCACCCGCCGCCTGCTGGACGGCCTGGCTCAGGCACAGGCAGAGAGCAGGTGCCGGCCGCGGCCTGGTGCCCTGTGAGTGTCCAGCCTGGCTGGGTGCTGGGTGTGTTGGGGGTGCTGATGTGAACATGGGGGTTGCTGGGCATGGAGATGGGTTGCAGGGAGGAGGGTTCAATGCAAGGACAGGAGGCTCCACGCCAGGCCCCCGGTGGCCCCCGGGGAGTGACATCTCTTTTGAAGTCCCCCATGAGGAGCTTGTTGCCCAAACAGGCTCCCTTCACTTGGGTGGTGCTAACGGCCTCCTGGTTTGCATAACAGACCTGGCCACACAGGGTGGTGTCTGCCATCGCCTGCAGGATGAGCACCCTCCCTCGCACCCTCCCTGTTCCAGTCCCATGTGGTGGACCCAAGTGTCACCCAGAGGGGTTCTCCTCACAGAGGTGGGGCCGCTGACGAGGACTCAAAGGAGGGGGAGGACGAGGCGAAGCGCTATCAGGAGTTCCAGAACAGACAGGTGCAGAGCCTGCTGGAGCTGCGGGAGGCCCAGGCGGACGCAGAGGCCCAGCGGAGGCTGGAGCACCTGAAACAGGTGAGGGGCCCTCGGTGGCCAGGGAAAGCCTCCTGGATAGACCTGTCATCAGCCCAGCGTCACCCATCGGGTCCCCTGTGTCCACAGGCTCAGCAGCGGCTCAGGGAGGTCGTCCTTGATGCAAACACAACTCAGTTCAAGAGGCTGAAGGAGACGAACGAGAGGTGAAGGGCCAGGATGGTCTATGGGGGGCTCTGGGCGCCAGGAGGAGGGCGGAGTCTGTGCTTCTGCTGCTGACTGCTCCTCTTCCCCTGCCGGCTTCTCCAGGGAGAAGAAGGAGCTACAGAAGATCCTGGACAGAAAGCGCCACAACAGCATCTCGGAGGCCAAGACGAGAGACAAGCATAAGAAGGAGGTGTAAGGGCACCTGCGCTGGGGGCCATGTGGGCACTGGGGAGGCAGGGTGGGTGCCTGGGCCATCTGGGGACTAGGGGGACAAGGCGGGTGCCTGGGCTGTGTCTGGGCACTGGGGAGGCAGGGTGGATGCCTGGGCCATCTGGGCACTGGGGAGGCAGGGCGGGTGCCTGGGGTATTTGGGGGGGCAGGGCGGGTGCCTGGGCTGTGTCTGGGCACTGGGGAGGCAGGGTGGATGCCTGGGCCGTCTGGGCACTGGGGAGGCAGGGTGGATGCCTGGGCTGTCTGGGCACTGGGGAGGCAGGGCAGGTGCCTGGGGTATTTGGGGGGGCAGGGCGGTTGCCTGGGGCATTTGGGTATTTGGGGGGGCAGGGCGGGTGCCTGGGTGCTGAGCCATCCTGCGTTGCTCCTGTGCAGGGAACTGACAGAGATTAATCGTCGGCACATCACTGAGTCTGTCAACTCCATCCGTCGGGTGAGTCAGGTTCCCAGCCCACCCTACCCCACCTCCCTTCCTTCACTCATCAGACACCGGTCTCCATGCCTGGCCTGGTGCCATGTTGCCCTCAAGGTTCTTCTAGAACCTTTCCCGAATGCCCAACAGCCCCAGGGTGCCCACATCATACCCAGAGCCAGCTGTCTGCATCAGTGTCCCTGGCTTTGGTGTCCTCAGGCCTGGTGCTTTCACAGCCCTGTTACACCACCCTGGGAGCCTTCGGCCACCTGACTTCTTATTTTTCTTTGAGACAGAGTCTCAGTATGTCACCCAGGCTGGAGTGCAGTGCTGTGATCTCAGCTCACTGCAGCCTCTGCCTTCTGGGTTTAAGCGATTGTGCCTCAGCCTCCCGAGTGGCTGGGATTACAGACACGCGCCACCACGCCCGGCTAATTTTTGTATTTTTAGTAGAGATGGGATTTCACCATGTTGGTCAGGCTGGTCTCTAACTCCTGACCTCAGGGGACCCGCCTGCCTCAGCCTTTCAAAGTGCTGGAATTACACGCGTGAGGCCACTGTCCCTGGCCTTGCCCACCTGGCTTCTATGCCCAGCCAAAGCCCCGAGGCCCAAGCCCCTCCCTCCGGGCTCAGCTGAGCCCTTGCCCACCCCTGTAGCTGGAGGAGGCCCAGAAGCAGCGGCACGACCGTCTTGTGGCGGGGCAGCAGCAGGTCCTGCAACAGCTGGCAGAAGAGGAGCCCATGGTGAGGCCACAGGCGGGCAGGAGGGCAGGCGGGGTGCAGGGCAGGCGGGCAGGCGGGGTGCAGGGCAGCCAGGCCTCCCTGTGATCATCCTCCTCCCACAGCTGCTGGCTCAGCTGGCCCAGGAGTGTCAGGAGCAGCGGGCGAGGCTGCCCCAGGAGATCCGCCGGAGCCTGCTGGGCGAGACGCCAGAGGGGCTGGGGGACAGGCCTCTGGTGGCCTGTGCCAGCAACGGTCACGCACCCGGGAGCAGCGGGCACCTGTCGGGTGCTGACTCGGAGAGCCAGGAGGAGAACACGCAGCTCTGAACTGGCTGAGCACGAGGTGGCCGCAGGGCCAGGGTGGGCACTGGGTGGAGGGCAGGAGGCAACGACACTAAGCCTTTTTTTTTTTTTTTTTTAACTTTTTATCTCTAGAAATTTTATTTTTTTAAACCCAGGGCAAGTACCTCAGCTAACTCCCTTCATCCTCCTGGGGCCCCTCCTTCCTGCCCTAAGTTCTCAGTTGGGGCCCTGCTCAGGGCCTTGCTCCTCGTGACACCCACACCCTCGATCTTGCAGTCTCCTTCCCGTCCCGGGAGAGCTGGCTGGAGACTCGGAGCCCCGGGAAGTCGGAGTCACATTTTTTCTCTACTCTTTGGGGATTTTTTTACATGAATAAAAGTGGATTTCAGGGACCCTGTGTGCAGTGTGATTTGGGGTGAGAGGACTCTGGGCCCTAAGTTTCCTCATCTATGAAATAGGCTTCGGGCCTTTGGTGGGGTTGAGGTCATGCCTCCAGCAAAGGGCTGCTGGTTGAACCTGAGCCTGCCCTGCCGAGCCTGCCAGCGTCTGTGGCCTTCCTCTGCCTGTGCTGTCTGCCTCCAGGCCACTGTTCCTGTTCCCCCTCCCCATGACTTTCTTCCTTCCAAGGCTCTCCCTGTTCTCTCTTCGTTGAGGCTCAGGCCTCTGCTTCAGGAAGCCTTCCCTGCCCCCTTTCCTGTGGCCTGATATGACCCAAACGCCTAGCATCTTCCGCCCTGGCTGCTCTGGGCCCCCGACAGGCAGCTGACTCTATCGGGTGACAGATCGGCCAGGGTGGAGCAGGGCAGAGAACCTGCCCCACACTAGGGGGCCCGGGCCTTCGGAGAGAGGTGGGCAGTAGGCCTGCCTGTGATGCTGGGGGAAGGGAAGTGGACAGTCAGACACGCAGGGGCTGGGCCACCTGGCATCCCCTCATCCCTGTGAGGGAGATGTTGTGCCTGTTTTACAGATGAGGAGACTGAGGCCCGGAGCCATCTCTCGTGTGCCAGGCCACAGCTCAGTCAAGACGTCCTGATCTGGAGGCAGGGCAGGCCTGGACCCTCCGTGGTGGACTGTCTTCGGCCAACCTGGACCTGTCCCGTGCCTCGGGACCAGCGAAGAGTGGCAAAGAGCCCACAACAAGGGCTCGAGGGTGGGGCCGGCTCCCAGCAGGGTTGGCCTGGCACCTCTTCAAGGCCTCTCCCAGCTTCCTGGCGCTTCCCAGGCTGCCCGCCTGCATCCCTCCTCCAGGGGAAGGCAGCCTCTTATCTGGGCTTATCTCCTGCCAATTGAGTATTTTCTTTGCTTTGTTTTTGCTGCGGCCTCAAACAGATGGGGTGGGGAGGCCAGGGAAACAGGCTCCTCGGTAGGGCCCTCCTCCCCTCAGGGTCAATGCCACGGCCCCAGCCTTCCTCACTTCTGCTGTGGGACCCGGTCCTGCCCACTCCAGTGTATTCTTTATCCAGGCCCCTTAGCAGCCAACTCCCATCTCCCTGACTCTGGCTGGTGTCCACTGAGGGACGCACTCCAAATCAGTTCCTGGGTCCTCAAATACCAGCTAAATTGCTAACTCCTGGGTGTGACATTCCAGCCTCTCAGAAGGCTGGCCTCTGCTGCTTCCCCATCCTTCCATGGGTCCACTCTTCCCCGCGCGCCAGGAGGGATGGCCATCCCCCTCCCCCACCTCACCTTCAGGTCGCAGCTCTAGCCGCCTCCTTCCTGAAGCCCTCCCTGACTGCCCCGCCGACTCCGGGCCTTCGGGCGCTTCCACGAGCAGAGCCATGGCGCAACGCATCTCTGTACCCAGCACCAAGCACCGACTCGAGTTATGGGGGGCGCCAATAAATCTTTCTGGAACGGAGCCCCCGGTCTGTCCGGGTCCCCGCGTGAAGCCTCGGTTTCCAATGACCACCCTGCTCCCAGTCCAGCTCCGCTACTCCCTCTCGCCCCGCGTCTCCCGTCCCCGGGCAGCGCTGGCCCTAGGCCGGCCACACAGTAGCTGCTGGCAAGGGCTGACCCAAATAGGAGCCAGTAACTCTCCCTGGGGGGCCGCAGCACGGTTTGCACAGCGCAGGATCGGGCGGCCGGCAGCGCTGCGGACCCAAAGCGCATGCTGGGCACTTGGACTTGGGCCGCGCAGCCCTGGCCCGAGAGCCGCCCCGATCCCTTCCGTCTCTGTCGCTGGGTGTCCCGCAAAGACTCAGTTTCCCTCGTAAGACAACGGCCTCTTTTGAAAGTATCTGTGAGAGCACTACCCCGGCCCGCGGAGCCCCAGTCGATGTACAGAGAAGCTTCGGCGGCACAGACGCGGGCTTTATTAACATTTGGTAGCGAGCGCGGCCCGCGGGGCATCGCTGGGGCTCGATCCCGCTGACGCAACGGTGAAGCCTGGTTCGAGACTTGGCTCAGGCGTCTGGGGGCAGCCCGGTACCGAAGGGCGGGGCCACGGAGCCACTTCCGGGGGCTTCGGGCGGAAAACGCAAAACTTCCGATGGGAACAAGCCTTCCGCGGCTTCACACGCACCGGAAGGGAATCTGGGTCAGCCCTCCCTCCGAAAGAGATGGCACGGATCCTTTTTTTGCATAAGGCCTGCAGGAAGCACTTCCGCCCATATCCAAGATGGCCACTCAGGGCGATAAGAGCGGGTGGAGTTTTGGGATGTGGAGCGAAGGTCACTGGGAGGGAGCGGATCCTCCCCTGCCCAAGTTCCGATCCCACCAGGACTGGATGACTCGCGTCCAGCTGGCGCTTTGCCGCATCTGCGTTGCTGTGCCCGCGCTCTTCGGGCGAGGAAGTCCCTTCCGGGTGTAGGGAGAAAAGGGTTACATGAGTTAGATTACCAGGGCGGCTCGAGCCAGACCGTCCACTTCCGTGACCCCTCCTCTGAGATCCGGGGGAGATAATGAAGGCCGCAACTTCCAGCAGGCTTCAGGCTGGGTGGTCTGGGACGCTTGGGAGGACGCATGGGCCCTTAGGAATGGGGACTGGTTAGATCCCAGGAACTCCTTGCCGGGGACGGGAAGGGAGGATACCTAGGGTCCTACATGGAAAGGCCAGAGCTGGAAACTTAGCACTCAGAAGATGGGACCGCAATTCAAGAATTAAAGGGCTGGGAGCGGTGGTGAGCGCCTGTAATCCTATCACTTTGGGAGGTTGAGGCGGGAGGATTGAGGCCAGGAGTTCCAGGCTGCGGTGAGCCGTGATCACACCACTGCACTCCAGCCTGGGCGAAAGAGCATCCAGGTGCCAGCCAGGAGCACAAATACCAGCATGCCTGGCCCTCCGAGAATGCGGGGAACCCAGGAGCTTTGGCCTGGAGCGGGATCTAGGCTACAGATCCCAGCATGTCTTGGGACTCCCCCCCCCCCGCCCCGCCCAGGTCGGGGAGTCCCGCCTGCCCGGGGATTCGGAAGGGAAGAGGTAGGGGGAGGGGGTAAGATCCTGTGACTACAGATCCGAGAATGCTCTGGAGCTAGGAAGGGACCGGACGGCGTTGGGGAGGGGTCGTGGGACCAGATCCGGGCGTGTCTTGGGACAGGAAAGAACAGACAGGAGGGGGGCGTCCTGGGACTGCAGGTCTTGGCACGCTGGGGACCGGCGCTCACCTTAAAGGAGTCCACGAACTCGTCACTCATCCTCCGGAGCTCGCGGCCATAGCGCTGTGCTGCCCAGAGGTTGGGGGGTGCCGAGCGCGAACGGCCCCGAAAGGTGCTGGGCTCCTCCTCCATCCCTTCGTCCTCCTCCGTCCCTGCGGGGTACGATCTGTGGCGACTCCGGGTCTCCACAGCCCCAGCGCCTGCAGAGGGTCAGTGGGTAAAGGGCGACGTTAATCTCAGCTCCTCTAAGCCCCAGGCCCTGCCTGAACCCTCCCCGTCAGCTCTGCAGGCGCACTCATGGGTCTCCCAGGGACGCATCACAGCCCACCTCTCAGGGGCCTTTGGTGAAGATTAAGGTTAACTTCTTATTAATCCCACGAATCCTTACTGAGTGCCAGTAATGAATGGGGCCCTGTGCCTGGCACAAAATAAGGGATAAGAAATACTAGCTACTCCTGGGCGCGGTGGCTCACGCCTGTAATCCCAGCACTTGAGGGCGAAGCAGGCGGATCAGCTGAGGTCAAGAGTTCGAGACCAGCCTGATCAACATGGAGAAACCCTGTCTCTACTAAAAATACAAATATTAGCCGGGTGTGATGGCATGCCTGTAATCCCAGCCACTCGGGAGGCTGAGACAGGAGAATCACTTGAACCCGGGAGGCGGAGGTTGAGGTGGGCCAAGATCACACCATTGCACGCCAGTCTGGGCAACAAGAGGGAAACTCCATCTCAAAAAAAAAAAAAAAAAGAAAGAAAGAAAAACTAGTTACAATTATTAGTGCAGAACCTTCATGGGGTCTCCTGGCAACTCCCGGGTTGGTAGCTATTTCATCATGTTTATTTTATATCCGAGGAAGCTAATCCCTTGAACAGGAAGGTGTCCTGCCACAGCTGGCAGGACTGAATGCCAGCTCTGCAAGGGACCTGCAGAGGCCCCTGGAGAGGAAGGACCTGTCTGCTACATGTCTGCACCCCTCACAGCGCCTGCTCTGGAGATGGTGTCTGGAACTGTGGACGTTTTTAGGTACCACTGATGGAGCACGTATGTGCAGGCCAAGACATTCCCTCATTGTCCTCCTAACCACCCTGGAGGTGAGCACTAACGTGCTTAGGTGAGGAGACAGAAGCTTAGAGCGTTGACTTGCTCAGTTCCTGTGAAGCTGTGGAGGCCTGAGGCTGGAAAGTTCCAGGGGTTCGGTGGAACCCAGAGTCCAGTGATGATCAGCTGAGCTCTGCGCCTCTCCCCTTGTCTAGCCAGCCTTTGACTCTCTGAGCCTGTGTTGACTCTCACCTTGATGAGGGGACAATCCTAGCCTTGAGTCCCAGTGGCGGTATAAAGGTCGGTCACATAAAATTAAAAATGTAAAAGTGCTTTGTGGCTGGGCAGGATACCGCACGCCTGTAATCCCAGCACTTTGGGAGGCCAAGGCAGGCAGATGGCTTGAGTCCAGGAGTTCAAGATCAGCCTGGGCAGCATTGCAAAACCCTGTCTCTATTAATTAAAAAATCATAATAATAAAAGAAGGCCACGTGGGGTGCCACACCTGTAATTTCAGCATTTCGGGAGGCTGAGGTGGGTGGATCACCTGAGGTCAGGAGTTTGAAGCCTTGAACTCGGTGAAACTTCATGTCTACTAAAGATACAAATATTAGCCAGGTGTGGTAGTTCACACCTGTAGTTGCAGCTACTCAGGAGGCTGAAGCAGGAGAAACGCTTGAACCCAGGGGTGGAGGTTGCAGTGATGCAGAGTGAGACTCTGTCTCAAAATAATAATAATAATAATTAATAATAAAGTGCTCTCTAGGCTGCAAGTACTCTATGGGTTATTGTTCAGAGGTACGCCTACTGTGGTCTGTTTGGGTGCTTTTTTTTTTTTGAGACAAAGTTTGGCTCTTTTTGCCCAGGCTGGAGTGCAACAGCCCAGTCTCAGCTCACCGCAACCTCCACCTCTCATGTTAAAGTGATTCTCCTGCCTCAGCCTCCTGAGTAGTTGGGATGACAGGTATGTGCCACCATACCCGGCTAATTTTGTATTTTTAGTGGCTATTTGGTCAGGTTGGTCTGGAACTCCCGATCTTAGGTGATCTGCCGGCCTTGGCCTCCCAAAATGCTGGTCAAAGTTTGAGACCAGCCTGACCAACATGGTGAAACCCTGTCTCTACTAAAAATACAAAAATTAGCCAGATGTGGTGGCACGAGCCTGTAGTCCCAGCTACTCGGGAGGCTGAGGCAGGAGAATCAATTGAACACAGGAGGC
>NW_016107417.1:4267393-4268600 GCF_001604975.1 Cebus imitator | reverse complement strand
AGAGACAGGGTTTCACCATGTTGACCAGGATGGTCTTGATCTCTTGACCTCGTGATCCACCCGCCTCGGCCTCCCAAAGTGCTGGGATTACAGGCGTGAGCCACTGCGCCTGGCCCGAAAACCAACTGAGTGAAATAAAACGAGAAGACAAGATTAGAGAAAAAAGGATAAAAAGGAACGAGCAAATTCTCCAAGAAATATGGGACTACAGCTAGTGCTCGACTTATGACCACAGTTGGGAGCGTGGACCCGTCGTAAAACGATTTGGTCGTAAGTTGAGTAGGCTATATGTACAATTGAAATGGTGCAAGCGGAGATGGTAGTGCTGCCGGAAGCTGGTCCGCACGGTCGTACGCCCAGCTGGGCAACGTTTGCGCTGCCAGACACGAAGCAGTTGTGGCTAGCAATTGTGGTCATAAAGTTGAATGGTCGTAAGTTGTATAGGTGGTAAGTCGATCAATACCTGTATGTGAAAAGACCTAATCTACGTTTGATAGGTGTACCTGAATGTGACGAAGATAATCAATCCAAGCTGGAAAATATGCTTCAGGAAAACTTTCCCAACCTAGCAAGGCAGGACAATATTCAACTCCAGGTAATACAGAGAACACCACAAAGATATTCCTCAAGAAGACCAACCTCAAGGCACATAATCGCCAGATTCACCAGGGTTGAAATGAAGGAGAAAATACTGAGGGCAGCCAGAGAGAAAGGTCAGATTACCCATAAAGGGAAGCCTATCAGGCTCATAGCAGATCTCTCAGCAGAAACCCTACAAGCCAGAAGAGTGGGGGCCAATATTCAACATCCTTAAAGAAAAGAACTTTCAACCCAGAATTTTACATCCAGCCAAACTAAGCTTCATAAGCGAAGGAAAAATAAAATCTTTTGTGAACAAGCAAGCACTCAGAGATTTCATCACCACCAGGCCTGCTTTACAAGAGCTTCTGAAAGAACCACTACACATAGAAAGGAACAACCAGTATCAGCCTTTCTAAAAAATACCAAAAAGTAAAAAGCATCAACATAATCAAGAATTTACATCAACTAATAGGCAAAACAGCCAGCTAACATTAAATAGCAGTATTAAACTCACATATATTATTATTATTATTATTATTATTTTGAGATGGAGTTTCACTCTTGTTACCCAGGCTGGAGTGCAATGGCACGATCTCGGCTCACTGCAACCTCCGCCTCCTGGGTT
>NW_016107417.1:4262919-4266478 GCF_001604975.1 Cebus imitator | reverse complement strand
TATTCTTTCTTTCTTTCTCTCTTCTTCTAAAAAAAAAAAAGAGAGACCATCCTGGCCAACATGATGAAACCCCATCTCTACTAAAAATACAAATATTGGCCAGGCAAATTGCTTGAACCTGAGAGGCAGAGGTTGCAGTGAGTCAAGATCATGCCACTGCACTCTAGCCTGACGGCAGAGCAAAACTGCATCTCAAAAAAAATAGCAAGTAAGGGACTGAGAGGACGGAATCTGGAAAGGCCTAGGGTAAGACAGGGTGTGATGAGTGCTCAGCCATTCTGAGCATTACCAAAGCCTGGACCTGCCCCAGGTCAGGCGGGGATACCTCCTGGCCCTGGAGGAGAGAGGTGGTAGTAGGGACAGGCACACTAGGTCAGAAGTAAGGATTGCAGAAGAGAGCCGGGCGTGGCGGCTCATGCCTGTAATCCCAGCACTTTGAAGGATTGCGGATAGGGGCAGGAGAGCCAGGAACAGAAGGGCCCGACAGAACAGGCCTGTCTGCAGAGTAATTTCCAGTTCTGTGGGCGGTGGCTGTGGAGCAGGGGTCAGCTAGGTGGGCTGGGCCTTGCCCACATTCCTGCTCTGACCTTGGGCCCATTATCCATCCCTTTGGGGCCCCAGTGTTTTCTGTGAAATGGGGCAGTTCCCCATCTGCCAGGATCCTCGTGACAACAAATAAGAGCAGGAGAGCCCCCTGCCTGCCCCTCACAGCCTGAGGCCTCTGACAGTCCCGGTGAGGTGAACACCCAGCTCTCCCTGTTGTACAGACAGAGGCAGAGGTTGGGAACTTGACTGCGGCCATGTGGCTGGCACAGCCTGCTTAGCCACCTAAGTACGCGGGAAAGGGCAGCTCTTCTCCACTAGCTCTGAGTGGGGCCACAGGACCACTGCGCCTGACGGATCCAAGGCCCCACAGGTGGAAGGTGAGTGACTTGAAGCCAGGCACCTGGCCTGGGTCCCACCCCTTTCCCAGGGGTCAGAACAAGACACAGGCGAGGTGTGTTCGGAAGCCCTCCCTGTGCATTCATTCATTTGATTCTTGTCACACCCTATCAGGGAGGTTCCTCATGGTTGCCGCTTTAGAGGAAGAAACTAAGGCAGAGAGCGTAAGTAACTTGCCCAAGGTCACCGAGCTAGTAGGCAGCAGAGCTGGGATCCTAATCCAACCACTGTGGCTTCAGGGGCTGTGTGCTTAGCTGTCATGCCACAGGCTCCTTCCAGGTGTGCCGTGGGCTCCCCTGGAGGCCTAGGCTGGGGAAGGTTCCCTTGAGCCTTCTGCTAGGGCCTGTTCTGCCAGGAGCCTGTCCTATGGGGTGGGAGTTTTTCACCAAATTCATGGACTTAACAATGCCAAGCCAGTCGTCAAGGTGACACCTATTTATACAAATTGAATTATATATAAAAATACAGCCAGGTGCGGTGGGAGGCCAAGGACTTTGGGAGGCCAAGGCGGGTGGATCACCTGAGGTCAGGAGCTCAAGACCAGCCTGCCCAACATGGTGAAACCCCGTCTGTACTAAAAATACAAAAAATTAGCCGGGCGTGGTGGCGGGTGCCTCCCAGCTACTTGAGACCCTGAGGCAGAAAAATTGCTTGAACCCAGGAGGCAGAGGTTGCAGTGAGCTGAGATCCAGCCTGGGTGACAAGAGTGAAACACCATCTGTAATAATAATATAGGCCAGGCGCGGTGGTTCATGCCTGTAATTCCAGCACTTTGGGAGGCCAAGGTGGGTGGATCACTAGGTCACGAGTTCAAGACCAGCCTGGCCAAGATAGTGAAACCCTGTCTCTACTAAAAATACAAAAAAATTAGCCGGGCATTGTGGTGGGCACCTGTAACCCCAGGACATTGTGGTGAGCACCTGTAACCCCAGCTACTCGGGAGGCTGAGACAGAATTGCTTGAACACACGAGTTGGAGGCTGCAGTGAGCCAAGATTGTGCTACTGTACTCCAGCCTGGGTGACAGGGTGAGACTCCAACTCCAAAAAAATAAAATAAAATAAAAATAATAATAATACATATGTATTTATTTTCTTATTATTTTTAGAGGGAGTCTTGCTTTCTCATGCAGGCTGGATTGCAGTGATGCAATCTTAACTCAATGCAACCTCTGCTCACCAGGTTCAAGTGATTCTCCCGCCTCAGCCTCCTGAGTAGCTATTACAGGCACCCACCACTATGCCCAGCTAAATTTTGTATTTTAGCCAAGATGGGGTTTTGCCATGTTGGCCAGGCTGCCTCGAACTCCTGACCTCAAATGATCCACCCACCTCTGCCTCCCAAAGTGTTGGGACTACAGGCATGAGCCACAGCACCCAGCTGTATTTTATTTATGTTTTTTTTTTTTTTTTTTGAGAGGGAGTCTTGCTCTGTCACCTAGGCTGGATTGCAGTGGCGTGATCTTGGCTCACTGCAACCTTCACCTTGTGGGTTCAAGGGATTCTCCTGCCTCAGCCTCCCAATTAGCTGGGACTACAGGTGCATGCCACCATGCCCAGCTAAATTTTTTGTATTTTTAGTAGCGATAGGGTTTCAGGATGTTGGCCAGGATGGTCTTGATCTCCTGACCTCGTGATCAGCCCGCCCTGGCTGCCCAAAGTGCTGGGATTACGGGAGTGAGCCACCGCGCCTGGCTGGTATTTATATATATATTTTAATAGAGATTGGGTCTCCCTGTGTCTCTCTCTCACCCTGACTGGAGTGCAGTGCTTCAATCTCGGCTCACTGCAGCCTAAAAATCCTGGGCTCCAGTGATCCTCCCACCTTGGCCTCCCAAAGTGCTGGAATTACAGATGTGAGCCACCTCCCCCAGCATAAATTGAATTTCTAAAAAGTGTCCTATTTACCGGAAAAAAACCCGGGGGAGTTTCTGTGAATTCCCTGGGGGAATGAGAGGGTTGGGGCAGGGCCTAGGCCAGCCTCTCCCTTCTCTAGGGAAGGAAAGGGGTGTGGTTCCTCCTTGGGTCTGAGCATGGGTGGGTGCCCAGGCCTGCCCACTCTTGCCGTCAGCCGAGAGAGCCTGGCCCGGGGCTGGGGTGTGGAAGTGGGGGTGGCGGCTGTGGCTAGAAGTGCCCCAGGCCCCAGCAAGGCACCTCCAGCTTTACATTCTCTGTGTGTTGGGCTTCTGAGTCAGTGGCTGGGGAAGACATCCCTGCTGATGTTTTCGAGAGCATCCTTGCACTGGGATTCTCAGATGAGGAAGCAGAGGCACACTTAATTACAACGCACTTGCATGCTTAGTGCACACTTAATTAAAACAGTGGTGTTCCAGACCGTTTGGAGCAGTGAAACTCTGCCATCAGGCAGGGCTGGGTTTGGATCCTGCCCCTACCACATGCCGACCACACGCAATCTGCTGCTGGGGGAGGCTAACGTCACCGTGGCCGGTGCTACCGCCCCACCCTGGGCAGACACTCACAGCCTGTCAGCCTCTGGCACCTGCAGGCCTTGGCCTTGATTACAGCCTTCCAGGACAGAAGCCCCTTCAGGCCTGCAGATCACATCCCCTACCTTGCTCAGAGCTGATGAAATCAGAAAGCACTCTAAAGTTGGCAAAT
>NW_016107417.1:4236487-4262190 GCF_001604975.1 Cebus imitator | reverse complement strand
GTTGACCAGGATGGTCTCGATCTCTTGACCTCGTGATCCACCCGCCTCGGCCTCCCAAAGTGCTGGGATTACAGGCTTGAGCCACCACGCCCAGCCCCAGCTAATTTTTTAATTGAAAAAATTTTTAGAGACAGGGTCTTGCCATCTTGCCCAGGCTGGTCTCGAAATCCTGCCCTCAGGTGATCCTCCTGCCTCAGCCTCCCAAAGTGCTGAGATTACAAGTATGAGCTATTGAGGCCGCTGGCAAATGTTTGTTTGCTTTCTTTTCCCTTTCCCAAGTAGCTGAAAATGTTTTTTTTCTTTCTTTTTTTTTGAGATGGAGTCTTGCTTTGTCACCCAGGCTGGAGTGCAGTGGTGCAATCTTGGCTCACTGCAACCTCAGCCTCCCGGGTTCAAGTGATTCTCCTGCCTCAGCCTCCCGAGTAGCTGGGACTACAGGAGTCTGCCACTGTGCCTGGATAAGTTTTGTATTTTTAGTAGAGATGGGGTTTCACCATCTCGATCAGGCTGGTCTTGAACTCCTGACCTCACGATCCACCTGCCTTGGCCTCCCAAAGTGCTGGGATTACCGGTGTGAGCCACCTCGCCGGCCAAAATGTTTTCTATAAAGGGGGTTCACTGGGCCATATGGCCTCTGTGATAACCGCTCAGCTTTGTGGCTAGAGCTTACGGGAAACCATAATCCATGTGTAAATGAATACACTGTACCTTGCTATGTTCCACTAACACTTTATTTAGGAGCCCTGAAATCTGAATTTCACACAATGTTCACATTACAAAATACTGTTCTTTGGATTTCTGTCCATTATTTTAAAATGTGGGCCCAATGTGGTGGCTCATGCCTGTAATCTCAACCCTTTGGGAGGCCAAGGCAAAAGGACTTGAGGCCAGGAGTTTGAGACCAGCCTGACCAACATAGTAAGACCCCTGTCTCTACAAGAATCAAAATAAAAAACTGGCTGGGCATGGTGGCATGCATCTGTAGTCCCAGCTACTTAGGAAGCTGAGGTGGGGGAGGGCTGGAGCCCAGAAATTCAAGGCTTTATAAATATACAAAATACTGGCTGGGTGCGGTGGCTCACGCCTATAATCCTAGCACTTCGGGAGGCCGAGGCAGGAGGATCACTTGAGGTAAGGAGAGACCAGCCTGGCCAAGATGGTGAAACCCCATCTCTACTAAAGAATACAAAAAAAATTAACTGGGTGTGGTGCCGGCCGGCTGTAATCCCAGCTACTTGGGAGGCTGAAGCAGGAAAATCACTTGAACCCAGGAAGTAGAGGTTTTGGTGAGCCAAGATCTCACTACTGCACTCCAGCCCGGGCAATAGAGCAAGACTCCATCTCAGAAAAGAAATTACACATTTTTGGCCCGGCGTGGTGGCTCACGCCTGTAATCCCAGCACTTTGGGAGGCTGAGGCAGGTAGATCACAAGGTCAAGAGATCGAGAACATCCTGGCCAATATGATGAAACCCCATCTCTACTTAAAGTACAAAAAATTAGCCAGGTGTGGTGGTGCATGCCTGTAGTCCCAGCTACTTGGGAGGCTGGGACAGGAGAATTGCTTGAAACTGGAAAACGGAAGTTGCAGTGAGCCGGGATCGCACCGTACTCCAGCCTGGCAATAGAGTGAGACTCTGTCTCCAAAAAAAAAAAAATCACACACACACATATATATATATATATAAAATAAAAAATATATATATATAAGATAATAGCAATGGCAGTAGTAGTAATAAGAGCAGCAAACACTTAGCCCTCCTTTGTGCCAGGCACTATTTCCAAGCATTTTTCCTGTATTACCTCATGAGGTCCTTGCAATATCCTTGTGAGGTGGGACTAGTTCTATTCCCATTTACACAGACAAGGAAACTCAGGGAGATGGAGTTAATTACCCTGCTCAAGCTCAACCTGCTAGGAAGGGCAGAGCCGAGTTTGAACCCTGCAGCCTGGCCCAGGGGCTGGTGCTGGGCTGCTTCTCTCTGCCCTCCACCGTCCACACCTGTTCAGACACTGAACTGTGTGAGCTGTCCACAGCACAGGGGGCTACAGACCCTGGCCTGGGGACAGCTCGGTCGGCCAACAGGGGCTGGTGGCAGGGACTGTGAAGTGCGACCAAACCCAGTGTGAGTCCCTCTGCACAGGTTGTGGGGACAGAGGCCCTGTGAGTGACTGTACCAAGGGTGAGCTGCTCTGCGCAGGTAGAGGGAGGCAGAGGCTCTGTGGCAGGGCGCTGGCACTTGCCGACCGTTTTTGGGAAATCACTGCTTTTGGAGACACTGAAAACTAAACTGAAAGCTTAAGAAGCCCAGCTCTGTCCTCACCTGGTGGCCGTCTTCTCCCACAGCCCTCCTTCCTTCAGGTCTGCAGCTGGGGGTGGGGGCAGGTGTCCTCCGCTTTGCTCCTTATTACCGCGCAGGCCCCTCCCAGGCCCGGCTCCCCGGTCAGGCCCCTGGCCTGTGCCGAGTTACTCCCATCCTCTGCCACTCCCCGTCTCCTTTCTACACCTTGCTGCTCCTCCCATGATCTTGTCCCACTCTCCCCTCAGACTCATTCCCAGGGCATAACCTAGGCCTGGTCACCATCAAGTAACTCCATCTCAAGCTTCTGACCGGCTGACCCGACGTGTGTGGGTCACGCCCTCGGGACCCCAACTCCAACGACGCTGCAGCTTCCCAGGGCCTGCTCTTCTCCCCGAAGCTGAGCCAGCTTGCACCCCACACCCACCCTTCCTTCCTTTGCACACACCTGAAGCCCCTGCCCCTAACTGGGCTGAGACAAGCACAACTCTGGTTTACTTCTCCCTGCCAGCTCCCACCAGCACCCTGCTAGAAATCCCACCAGATGCTTAAAAGCCACCTCTAGCCCACCCTCTAGGGTGGCCTCCAGATCCTCCCCCACCCTTGAGTGTTTCTTCTCCATTAAACAACTTCATCCTACTGGGTGCTCAAGCCAGATTCCTTGGTGTTGGCTGGGCACTGTGGCTTGTGCCTGTAATCCCAGCACTTTGGGAGGCCAAGGTGGGAGGATCACTTGGGGCCAGGAATTCAAGACGAGCCTGGCCAACATAGCAAAATCTTTTCTCTAAAAGTAATAATCATTTTATTTATTCATTTAGTTTTTGAAACAGTGTCTTGCTCTGTTGCCCAGGCTAGAGTGCAATGGTGTGATCTAAGCTCACTGCAACCTCTGTCTCTGGGGCTCAAGCAATTATCACGCCTCAGACTCACGAGGAGCTGGGACGACAGGTTCGCACCACCACGCCCGGCTAATTTTTGTATTTTTTTAATAGAGATGGGGTTTCACCATGTTGGCCAGGCTGGTCTTGAACTCCTGACCCCAGGTGACCTGCCGCCTCAGCCTCCCAAAGTGCTGGGATTACAGTCATGAGCCACCATGCCCAGCCTTATTTTTTGTTTTCTTGAGATGGAATCTCACTCTGCCACCCAGGCTCGAGTGTAGCGGCATGATTTCAGCTCACTGCAACCTCCGCCGCCTGGGTTTAAGTGATTCTCCTGCCTCAGCCTCCCAAGAAGCGGGAATTACAGGCACCTGCCACCGTGCCTGGCTTATTTTTGTATTTTTAGTAGAGATGGGGTTTCACCATGTTGGCCAGGCTGGTCTTGAACTCCTGACCCCAGGTGACCTGCCGCCTCAGCCTCCCAAAGTGCTGGGATTACAGTCATGAGCCACCATGCCCAGCCTTATTTTTTGTTTTCTTGAGATGGAATCTCACTCTGCCACCCAGGCTGTGCCCAGGCTGGAGCATAATGGCACAATCAGTGCAACCTCCGCCGCCTGGGTTTAAGTGATTCTCCTGCCTCAGCCTCCCAAGAAGCGGGAATTACAGGCACCTGCCACCCTGCTTGGCTAATTTTTGTATTTTTAGTAGAGATGGAATTTCACCATGTTGGCCAGGCTGCTCTCAAACTCCTGACCTCAAGTGGTCTCCCTGCCTCGGCCTCCGGATGTGCTGGGATTACAGGCATGAGTCACTGCACCCAGCCAATAATACTTTTTTTTTTTTTTTTTTTGCAATGGAGTCTTGTTCTGTTGCCCAGGCTGGAGTGCAGTGGTGCGATCTGGGCTCACTGCAACATCCACCTCCCGGGTTCAAGTGATTCTCCTGCGTCAGCCTCATAAGTAGCTGGGATTACAGGTGCATGCCACCATGGCAAGATAATTTTTGTATTTTTAGTAGATATGGGGTTTCACCATGTTGGTCAGGCTGGTTTCGAACTCCCAACCTCGTGATCTGCCCACCTCAGCCTCCCAAAGTGCTGGGATTACAGGCATGAGCCATCACACCCAGCCAATAATAATTTTTTAAAAATTCCTTGGCATCATCCTGGCTCCTCTTTCCCTCACACCCCACATCCAGTCCATCAGCAGATCCTGCCAGCTCTGCTTTAAAAATAAATCCAGAGGCCAGCTACTTCTCACCACCTCCCTGGTGACTCTCTGAATGTCTAAATCAGACCATGCTGCCTCTGCCCAAAGCCTTTCCAGGTTTTCACTCAAAGGCAAAGCCAGAGTCCTTACAATGACCTTCAACTTCAGGTCTCCAAGTATCCTCTCCTAAACACCCTCCGCTAAGTCCACCCTAGCTGGGAGCAGGTGTTGCCCTCAGGGCCTTAGCATGTGCCCTTCCCTCTGCCTGGAACACTCCCCACATCTGTGTGGTCTTGGCTTCAGCATCGCCCCTCAGCAAGGTGAGCGCTGCCGCCTCTGCTACCATCACTCCCCCTGTGACTCTGGATTCTCTCAACTCTTTTCCATGCTGCCCCCACACAAACCTGCTCACGAATGACAGGATGCACTTTTGTGCTTGTTTGCTTATGGCCCATCCTCTCCACCTCAACAGAATGTAAGCTCCACAAGGGCAAGGATTCCTGATGCCTAGGTTCGCTGAGGTCCCCCTTAGCCACTGGAACAGCCTGCGTCACACGGACAGCAACGAGTGTATGGAGCGAGTAAACGTGGAGTGTGTGCGGGACAGAGAACAGGGGGAGTTGTGAGCAGGAAAGCAGCCCAGTGCAAGCTCAGGAAGCTAAGGAAAGCTGTGGAGGCCAGGCATGGTAGCTCATGCCAGTAATCCCAACACTCTGGGAGGCCGAGGTGAGAGGATCACTTGGGCCCAGGAATTCAAGACCAGGCTGGGCAACAAAGCAAGACCCCACCTCTACAAAAAATACAAAATTAGCTGGGTGTGGTGGCCTGCACCTGTGGTCCCAGCTATTCTGGAGGCTGAGGCAGGAGGATTGTTTGAGTCCAGGAGTTTGAGACCTGCCTAGGGAAAGAGACCCCACCCCTGCCCTTGTCTCTAATGAAAAAAGGAAAAATGCCAGGCGTGGTAGCTCACGCCTGTAATCCCAGCACTTTGGGAGGCTGAGTCGGGGTCGGATCAAGACCATACCCACTAACACGGTGAAACCCTGTCAAAATTAGCCAGGCGTGGTGGCTTGCACCTGAAGTCCCAGCTACTCCGGAGGCTGAGGCAGAAGAACTGCTTGAACCTGCGACTCAGGGGTTGCAGTGAGCCAAGATCATGTCACTGCACTCCAGCCTGGGCAATAGAGATTCCATCTTAAAAAAAAAAGAAAAAAGAAAAAAAAAAAGTGAAAAATAATTTAACTGGGTGTGGTCCACACACCTGTATTCCCAGTTACGTGGGAGGCTGAGGTGGGAGGATCACTTAAGCCCAGAAGTTCTAGGTTGCAGTGAGCTGAGACTGCACCTCTGTACTCCCTCCTGGATGACAGAGTGAGGCTCTGTCTCAAAAAAAAGAAGCTGGGCATGGTGGCGCTCTCCTGTAGTCCCAGCTACTTGGGAGGCTGAGGCAGGACAATTGCTTGAACCCAGGAGGCGGAGGTTGAGGTGAGCCGAGATCGCGCCATTGCACTCCAGCTTGGGTAACGAGTGAAAAACTCCGTCTCAAAAAAAAAAAAAAAAAGAACCACAATTTGGCTTTTTTGGTAGGGAGAGGATTGCAAACAGTCCCAGTTATCCAAAGCAGCTGTTATTCATCGTCAGCATGGCCCAGAGCCTTTTCCCCTCAGTAGTAATCATTTGGAGATTGAAATCTTGGCTCCAGTTCACCTCTGCAGTGGTGCTTTCTGCAGCGGCCCAACTCTGTCGAGGCTCAAAGTCCAAACATTCTGTCATGCAGTGGCAACAAAGGAGGGGTAGAATTAAAAGATAAAACTCTTGTTCCATGCCCTTTCAGTTATTGTTTAATTATTTTTATGAGTTTATAAGTCATTTTGCCAAGTCACTCCTTAGCTCTTTTTCAAAATACAACAACAATTATTAACTTGGTCACTTTTCCTAATAACCTATAGTAGGTATTTGGAATAGGAAAATGTCAGACTGTATCAAATGAAAGAAATTTGAATTTCTGTGCAGTTGGTCTTTAGGTTAACATTGTATATAACTATGTATGTATGAACATATTCACACATGAGATTGTACCTGCAGGTCAATTTCTAGAAAAGAAACTGCTCACAGGTGTTGCCTCTGGAGAGGAGAAGTGGGGAATGGGAGAAGGGTCAGCTGTGGGAAGAGATCTTTCGGACAGTAGTATTTCTTTGATTTTGTTTTAATTTTTTTTCTAATATGATGGCTTAAAAAATACAAAATAAACAACTGTCTCAATGACTGAAAAGTATGATAACACTTGTAGGTTTGGGTAATATAATCCCTTTCCTCTGGGTCATCTAGTATTGACTCTTCTTATACTTTTTGTGTGTTTAAGGAGAAAAGATTAATGTGTTTAGGTCTCCTAAAGTTTAAGCCCAGGTTGGTAAATTACCTAAAGCTTTTTAGTAAGGAAATCAATTTTTGAGATTAAAAAAAAAAAAATTCCCTGTAAGAATTTTTTTCAATTGTTTCCTCAGATGATGATTTTCGCCATCTCTTCAGACAACAGTAAAACATAAAATGAGACGCAGCATTACAAAATGAAAAGAATTGGAGGGAAAGACATTTGTTTTTAATGGAGTCAGGCATCCTAATTAATGCCCCTCTCTCCACCTTCTCTCTCTCTCAACTTTAATATCATAGAATGCTGAAGAAAGCACATTCCAGATACATGCTGCATAGACTAGTAACATTTAATGGATAACTTCCATTATGCTATTATAAATTTATAAGCATAGAAGCATTATTGTCTTCCATAAATACTATGAGTATTAAACATTCAACAGTCATAACCCAGTTTGCAATCTCCTATGACTTACATAAAGTGTTATCTTAATAAATTTCAGTTAAAATAAATGGTATACGAGAAGCAGGGTTAGGTTGCAGCTCCGACTTAGACAGAGCAGCATGCAGAGGTTCTCATTGTGAATTTTAGCTCCAGAATGACTGCAAGAACAAACTAGAAATCCAGAGAAGACCCACAGACTCTCTGAAGGAAGTGGACTGCTTCTGCAGGACCCAGGAGACACCCAAATACTATGCTGGTATCCATGGCTGAGAGACCCATAAACAGTTCACATCACAGGAATCCGTGCAGACAACCCCAAGTACCAGCCTGGAGCTGGGTAGACATGCTGCATGGCTAGACCCAGGAGAGAGAGAACAATCACTGCTGCTCAGTTCACAGGAAGCCACATCAATAGGAGAAGGGGGAGAGTACTACATCGAGGGAACACCCCATGGGACAAAAGAATCTGAACAACATCCTTCAGCGCTAGACTTTCCCTCTGACACAGCCTACCCAAATAAGAAGGAAACAGAAAATCAACTTTGGCAATGTGAAAAAGCAAGGCTCTTTAATAACCCCCCAAAATCACACTAGCTCACTAGTAATGGGTCCAAACCAAAAAGAAACCCCTGATTTACCTGAAAAAGAATTCAGGAGGTGAGCTATTAAGCTAATCAGGGAGTCATCAGAGAAAGGCAAAGCTCAAAGCAAGGAAATCCAAAAAATGATACAAAAGGTGAAGGAAGGAATGTTCAAGGAAATAGCATAAATAAAAACTTTAGGAAACCTTGGACACACAAAAATGCAAAATGCTCTAAAAAGTCTCAGCAATAGAATTGAACAAGTAGAAGAAAGAAATTCAGAGCTCAACTACACACTGGGGTCAGTTGGGGGGAAACAGGGGAGGGACGGTAGGGGGTGGGGAGTTGGGGAGATATAGCAAGGGGAGAGATGCCAGATGTAGGTGATGGGGAGGAAGGCAGCAAATCACACTGCCACATGTGTACCTATGCAACAATCTTGCATGTTCTTCACATGTACCCCCAAACCTAAAATGCAATANAAAAAAAAAAAAAAAAAGCTATGGGGTCCAATCTGAGAGAAGGGAGTGAGTGTGTGTGGTGTGCGTAAGAGAGGGAGGGGGAGGAGGCCTCTTAAGCTTCTTAATCCTGAAAATGGGGAGGAGGTCGTTTAAGCTTCAGTGCAGCAGTGACCTGACCTAGTTTTCTATTTTTAGAGATGGGGTCTGGCTGTATTGCCCAGGCAGGTCTTGAATCCCTGGGCTCAAGCCAGCCTCCTGAGTAGCTGGGACTACAGACATGTGCCACCCCACCCGGCTTGACCTAGTTTCTTTGTTCTGAAATTATCTGTTGTTGTTCCAGGTGTCAAGGCCAGTGCTGGGCACAGGGTGGTGGAGCCTATTGAGAAATGGCCGTGACCCCCAGTGTTCATCCTTCCATCTTGCAGCCTGTGCTTCCCGCCACACACAGCCCTGCTGTCTGGGAGGACTGTCTGCCCCTTGAGGTCACCTGCTCCTGGCAACTGTGCCAGGACAGCCTTGCTGTGGGTGAGAGCCACAGGACAAGAAAACACAACCGGGAGCTGGAAGGCCCAATCCCAGGGAAAGCACATAGCCTGGGGCAGGGCACCAAGGAGACTTCCAGCCCCACCTCCTAAGGAAGGAAACACCACGCAAGTGTAACCTTAGGCAAGTCACTTTTCCTTTTTGGATTGCTGCCTGCCTGTCACTGATTTCTGTCCTGGCCCCACACTAATGGCTGCCCATTATATATATATATGTGTGCGTGTGTGTGTGTGTGTGTGTATATATATATATGTATGTATGTATTTTAAGAGATGGAATCTTCCTATGTTACCCAGGCTCACCTTGAACTTCTGGGCTCAAGGGGTCCTCCTGCCTTGGCCTCCCCACGTGCTGGGATTACAGGTGTGAGCCACCAGGCCTGGCAGCTGTAATGTGCACCAGCTCTGTAATCAAGTGAATCCTATATGTTCCTGCTAATTAACCCAACAGTCCTACAATGGTGGTGATTAATTGCTCTGTTTTACAAAAGAGGAAACTGAGGCTCTGAGAGGTTGGGGACTGCCCCGGAGCCTTCAGTGCGTGTGGATGAAGCTGGGATGCAAGGAGCCAGTGGGCTGGAAGTGAGGCAGCCCAGCAGGTGGAGGCAGTGGGGTACTCACCTCCATGGTGGCTGCTGCTGGTTGGCTGTCCCTGCTGGTGACTGGCGTCCCCCGGGAGGCCTGGGGCCTGGCGTCGATGCTTGCCAGAGCCTGGGGGGCTGTCCCCTGCGGTGCTGGGGTTCAGGCCCCTCTCTGCAGAGCTGGAGCCTTCCTGCTCACTCGGCTCAAACTCTGGGATCTGGAACATGCTCTGGGCTGTGAGGACAAGATGTTAGGTAGTCAGGGCACAGCTGGGGCCAACGGTGGTCCTGGAAGGCAGAGGCAGGTGCCCCTGGCTCCCTCTCCCACCTTAGCGACCCCAAGGCCGCCAGGCCTCCCGGGCCCTCATCTGTCTGCTGGGTCTGGCCTGGCAGGGAGCTGAGGCTGTCGGCTCAGGACCTCAGTCTCCCCTCAGAACCCTTGTGGACCCTACCCAGGGGCCTACCCAGGTCCCGCCCCGCCCGTGGTGACGGCGGACAGGTCTCACCCCAAGCCCGATCTCGAGGCCCCTGACCCGGGCCTGCCGCCTCCCTCCAGCAACCGGGCTCCCGGCCCTAGTTGCCTGGGCAACGGGAACTGTCAGCGACCTGCCCCAATCACCTCTCGAAACGTCACTCGGGTAGGTCCAGAGGCGGGGTCAACCCGGCCCGACCCCGCCCTCCCACCGCCTCCCGACCTCGTAGCTCACCGCCTTTTTCCTACCTCCCGCGGCCTGGGTGCTCACATCCCTACTGCCTCACACCTTGGGTGTGTGTAGGAGCAGGAGAGGGATTCTCTGGGGTCCGCATTTGGAACCTGGAGACCTGCTTCTGCAGACAAGTCCTTCAGCCCCTCTGGGCCTTAGTTTCCCCCCAGTGAAGCGGGGATGGTGACAGCTCCCCCGGGACAGTGAAAACTTTGTGAAGGGAGTGATTGCTACGGGCGAAGGCGCTCGGCACAGCCGCAACTGAAGCTCAGCCGTTGGATGCGATTATTGTTGCTATTGTTACCGCTCCGCCTGGACTGGGTGACCCGGTCGGAAAGTCCCGTTCCCCGTGCCTCCTCCCAGGCGTAGAAGCTTCGCGCCGCCCGCCTCGGGGGACACCTCCCGCGCCATCTCGGGGGCACTGGAGATAAGGGAGGGAACCTCCTCCCTGGCTGGGATGGCTGCCCGGGCGCGGGAGGAGGGCCGGGGACCCGGTGAGGGTGGACCGTAGGGCCCGCGGGGGCTTCGCCCCTGGCAGGCGGCAGGCCAGGTGAGCGGGGCCGCGGGCGCGCCGGGGCGGGGGGCGGGCCCGCGCGGGGGATTCGGGGCTCCGCGGGTTCAGACCCGGGGGCGGGGCCCGGAGGCCATCTTGGCTATGGGCGGAAGTTTTCTTCAGAGACCGAGGGACGGGGATCCGTTGTTGTCCCCGGCCGGGAGGCAAAACCCAGATTTGGGGATGGGGGAGAGAAGCGTGGGAACTGGCGGCCCCCCGAACTCGTAAAGGCTGGCAGCCCGTGGCACCGCCCACCCGGAGGCCCCCCTGTGTGCGGCACAGCCCCCGCAACTCGGCCGCCCGCCTGCCGCCTCCCGTAACCCCGGGCGCCCGCCAGCGGCGCAGCTTGTGCCAATTCTCGAACTGCTCCACGCCGGGTGCGGCGCTAGACTGCGGAGCGAGCCCGGGCCCTGCGCAATTTGCGTAGCGAATGGCGCCCGCGCAGGCGCAGGAGGGGGCGGAGCAGCGGGAGCCGGGGAGCCGGAGCCCCCGGTCCCCACGATCTGAGCCGGCTCCCCCAGCAGCGGCCTGAGGCCCTGGCCTCCGCCTCCTCCCGCCCCTTGAGGCTGGAGAGTGGACGCGGTGGAGGGGTGGGGCGGGGGCAGCTTTCGAGAATTCCGAGGACAGAGGCAGAGGCCCTCCCCATCCGCATTATTGGAGGAGAGAGCCTCCCCGAACTTGGGGAGGGGGAGAGCGGGGCATTGGGCGCCCCCCCTAGCGGCTGCTGCCCTGGGCCAACGGGCATCGGCCGGCTCTCCCCCTCCAGCCAGGACGACACGAGCGATTCAGGCCAGGGACTCCTTTCCTTGGGCCTCCTGCATCCCCCCATCCCTGGCTCTGGGGTAGGCCCAGGGAGGAGACACCACCAACCCTCACCCGATCTGCCCTGGAGAGAAGAGACTGCCCTTCCATGCCCCTGAGTGAGGGGCCTGGGGCCCAGGCTGCCCGTGTTCCCCAAGGGCAGGGGTCTCTCTGTTGAGGAGGAGAGGCCTGTCGGCCACAACTTCTTTCCTCCTGAGCGCCCCATCTCCCTCTCTGCACCCTGCAATTCCCACCCCTCCGTATTTATTTCCTTGGCCCCGCCGACAGCCCCTCCTTCTCTGTCTCCGGGATTCAGGCCTCCCTCCCTGACATGGAGAGTAACCTGTCTGGCCTGGTGCCTGCTGCCGGGCTGGTGCCTGCGCTGCCACCTGCTGTGACCCTGGGGCTGACAGCCGCTTACACCACCCTGTATGCCCTGCTCTTCTTCTCCGTCTATGCCCAGCTCTGGCTGGTGCTTCTGTATGGGCACAAGCGTCTCAGCTATCAGACGGTGTTCCTGGCCCTCTGTCTGCTCTGGGCTGCCTTGCGTACCACCCTCTTCTCCTTCTACTTCCGAGATACTCCCCGAGCCAACCGCCTGGGGCCCTTGCCCTTTTGGCTTCTCTACTGCTGCCCTGTTTGCCTGCAGTTCTTCACCCTGACGCTTATGAACCTCTACTTTGCCCAGGTAACTGACTGTGGTCATGGGTGGAGGGTGGGAGGTGGCAAGCCTCAAGGACCCACAGGAGTGAAGGGCGTCTCTGCTCGTAGGTGGTGTTCAAGGCCAAGGCGAAGCGTCGGCCAGAGATGAGCCGAGGCTTGTAAGTACTGGGGACACTGGTGGGCCCAGCCTCCAGGTCAGGGGCAGGGGACAGTCCCATATAGATCCCTTCCCACCTCTCAGGGCTGAGACAAGGGGAACCCAGGGAATGTCTGTGGAAGCACCTGGCACAGATGGCTCAGCAGAGGCGTTGCAGATCTGCAAGGCACAAGAATAGGAATGGTCGTGGTAGTGTGAGGGAGAGGGTCCCAGTGTCATCCATCGTGGAGGGTGAGCTGGAGGCTCCAGCCATGGAAGAACCAAAGCCATATGCACTCCTGGGTGACCTTGGGCCCCAATGCACCTGTCATTTATCCAGTGTCTTATGGTTTATAAAGAGCTTTTCCAGCCATCTTTCATTTGTACAATTTCCCTGAGTTATCCTCCCTCGAGAGATGAAGAAACTGAGGCCCAGCCAGGTAAGGCAACAGGATCAAGGTCGCAGAGCTGGGGCTCAGACCGAGACTTCTGACTCTAGTTGGTACACCTTCTGACCTCTTTGGGCCTCATTTTCCCCATCTGTAAGAGTGGAGGAACAGGACTCAGACTTGATGCTCTTGAGTGCGGTGGACATTGGGGTTTCCTGCAGGAGGTGGGGCAGGTGGTGAGTGCCGAGGGTCCAGGCTGACTGTGCTGTGGCTGCAGGCTGGCTGTCCGAGGGGCCTTTGTGGGGGCCTCGCTGCTCTTTCTGCTGGTGAACGTGCTGTGTGCTGTGCTCTCCCACCGGCGCCGGGCACAGCCCTGGGCCTTGCTGCTTGTCCGAGTCCTGGTGAGCGACTCCCTGTTCGTCATCTGTGCGCTGTCTCTTGCTGCCTGCCTCTGCCTCGTCGCCAGGCGGGCCCCCTCCACTAGCATCTACCTGGAGGCCAAGGTAGGGCCACAGAACTGATGCCCAGGTGTCCTTTGGGGTCTCTGGGCAGCGGTTCTTAGGGTGTAGAGGAAGCTGGGAGCCTTCTCTCCCTGAGAGTCCTCCGTTGTTATCTGTGCCAGGGGACCAGTGTGTGCCAGGCAGCCGCCATGGGTGGTGCCATGGTTCTGCTCTATGCCAGCCGGGCCTGCTACAACCTGACAGCACTGGCCTTGGCCCCCCAGAGCCGGCTAGACACCTTCGATTACGACTGGTACAATGTGTCTGATCAGGTGGGCATACGCAGTCTGCCGCCTCCTTAGTAGCCGTGGGATCTTGGCCCCAGCTGGCCTGGGCCCTGTCCCACTGCCCCTTTGGCGTGACTGCAGACTGGCACAAGCCCCTGCCTTCCCACAGGCGGACCTGGTGAATGACCTGGGGAACAAAGGCTACCTGGTGTTTGGCCTCATTCTCTTCGTGTGGGAGCTGCTGCCCACCACCCTGCTAGTGGGCTTCTTCCGGGTGCACCGGCCCCCACAGGACCTGGTAAGGGTCTGCACCCTCCTCTGCGGGGCTGGTGGAGAGGGGCAGATGCTGGGAATCCTGGGGTTGGGGTCTGGGGACAGGTTTGGGAGGCCAGTGCGGGACAGGAGTACGTATTGATGCTTTCTCCCCCAGAGCACCAGCCACATCCTCAACGGGCAGGTCTTTGCCTCCCGGTCCTACTTCTTCGACCGGGCTGGGCACTGTGAGGACGAGGGCTGCTCCTGGGAGCACAGCCGGGGTGAGAGCACCAGGTAGGAGCCCTGGCACCACCTCAGCACCCCTGGACCCCCGCCTGGCTCCATTGAGCTACAGGGGACCGAGAGAGCACTGCCATGGCCTCTGTGTCCCCATCTGTACTAGGTGAGGTCCCCTCGGTTTCTGTTGCTAAAGCCTCCACCCCTTGCCTAGAGGTGCACTTTGGCCTGAGCCCTGAAGGTGTGGGTCACAGGGGTTGTGTTCTGAGCCACTCTTCCTCCTGCAGCTCTTGTGACTGGCCCTGGTCACTGTCCTGAGACTGACCTGGTTTCTCTGCCTGCAGCATGTCGGGCAGCCTAGGCTCTGGGAGCTGGTATGGCACCATCGGGCGTGAGCCGGGCTGGTATGGGGGCAGCCAGACGAAGACCACTCCTCTACTCTTCTCCCAGGTGCCAGGACCAGGCGGCCACCACCACAGTCTCTACTCCACCCCACAGACGTGATCCCCTCCCTCTCCCCGCAGAATACCCAGCCCAGTCCCCCTCACCCTAGGCCCCTGTGCCAAGTTCGTCTGCCACTTCTTGCCCAGGATCCTGGGGGTCGTGACTGCCCCCTCCTCTGGCCGGCTCCTTGCTGCTCCTGTCATAGTGAGCTTGTGCCATCCCCCTAGGATGGGGGTGTGGCCCTGGCTGCCAGATGCCCACAGCACCCTGGCATGACCTGCCACCCCCTCTTCCACACCGGAGCCAGCTACCTTTCCTGTGCCTGCCACTCAATAAACAGTGTCTGTGCCCCACGGTTGTGTACCTGTCTGTCATCTGCCATGTGCCCCATCACTTTTGCCTGTTTGGCCTAAGGCTGAGCAGACACTGGTCCTTGAAGTGTGCTGCTAGGCTGGTCAGGGGCCGCTTACCCCATCAAGGCTGGTGGGCTGGGAGAGGAGGGGCCTGCAGATTGCAAGGGAAGACCACACAGGCCTCTGTTCTCAGAGCTCTCCTGGCCCAGAATTGCTCCACTCACTCCAGATCCTTCTTCACTTGAGCAGTTCCTACTTTTTCCTCAAGACCTGTGTCAACTGTCACCTCCTTTAGGAAGCCTTCTGTCTCCTGGTCAGGGGACGTGGCCCCTCTGCTGCGCCCCACAGCCCCACATTACTGTGGTTATATGGCTATTGAGGTTTTTGTTTTTTTGTTTTGTTTTTTGAGACAGGGTCTCACTCTGCCACCCAGGCTGGAGTGCAGTGGCACGATCATGCCCACTCCAGCCTCAACCTCCTGGGCTCATGCAATCCTGTCTCAGCTTCCTGAGTAGCTGAGACCACAGGCTCATCCCACCATGCCTAATTTTTTTTTTTTTTTAAATTTTAGAGGTGGGGTTTCACCATGTTGCCCAGGCTGGTCTTGAACTCCTGGGTTCAAGCAATCCACCCACCTCAGCCTCCCAAACTGCTGGGATTACAGGCATGAGCTACCATGCCTGGCAGTTACTGCGTCTTAACCCCAATGGATGAGACTTTCTGGAAGCCCCTGTTTCCCTCTCACCACCCCAGCCTGCTCTTTAGGAGCCAGGAGTGAGCCCAGGGCTTGCCACGGAGTTGGTGTGACTGAGCAGCTCCCATCTTCCTACTAGGGTGTGGGCTTGCCCAGATGGACAGGTGGCCCTCTTCTCCACTGTTCTCAGTAGCATTGTCACTGTCCTCTGCTCCCATGGCTGTGGCAGGTCTGTCCGATGGCTAGGAGTCCATTACTAGAGGGTCTGTCCCCTGCCCACATAGTGGTTGTCCCAGCTTTTCAGAGTTCCCTTGGCTTGTATCACTGGGGCAGCTTCAAAACCCTTTGCTTGGGACTATCCTGGGCACCAGGCCCACAGGGCCTCCAGAGAGGGCATCTGAGACCTCAGAGAATCAGCTTGAAGCTGGACAATCACTTTTTGTTGAAAGGAAAACTGCTGACGTTTGTGGGGCACTTTTTTGTGTGTGCCAGGCTCTGTTTTGAGCATTTCTAAACACTGACCTCCTTCATGCCCAGAACAGCACCCCCAAGTGATGATCAGTCATCCCTTTTCTGTAAGTGGAAACAGGGAGCCTCCAGAGTTTGGTAACCTGTCCAGGTTCCCTACCCGTAGGGGGTGGTCGGCCTTAAAGCCCAGGCTGAATGCCATCCACTAGGAGGGCTGAGGACTCCAGCAGGCACCAGAGGGTCTTTGGAGAGATCAGAGGTTGTCAAGTGGGTGAGAACAGGGCGGGGCAAGTTTGGGACTAGCCAGGGCCTGGGTGTTCAGGCAGTGGGAGAGCGGATGCTGGCACCACTGCCATGCTGGGATCTGCAGGCAGCTCCAGCTCCAGCCTTCTGGGGCTGACTTCTCGGCATGGAAGTGGGGACCAAAAGCTGGGGCAGGGAGCAGCCTGGAGAGCTGGCCAGGGAGCAGGGGGAGGGCCAAAAACTGGGGTGGGGGCAGGAAGTGCTCCAGCAGCGACTCCCCAGAGGTGGGTCCCAACCTCCACGTCGGCCAATTCCAGGTGGCCCCACCGGGTTTCCCCCACCCTTTTGTCCCGCGGGTTCCTCCCTCATGAGTGCGGAGCCCAAGGGCCAAGCTGTCCCCAGGGGCGGAGAGATGCGGGCCCTTCTCGATCGGGTAATAGGCCTGGGAGATGCCAGATTAGCGTGGTGCCTGTCTGGAGAGGTGGGCCAACTGATGCCCAGGTTAGGGCCCTGCCGCTGGTCACATTGGGCTCCGGTCCAAGACTAGAAGGCTGACCCCAGCTGCAACCCCTCTCTGGCTCCTCTGCCACCCACCTCCCGGGACTGGCCGGGACCGGGGAGCCGAGCGGCCGCAGGTAAAGGGCTTGGGGCGGCTCCGGCGGCGAGGGCGCGGCACAGAGGGAAGCGCGGCACTGGAGGGGTTAACTGCGGGAAGAGGGGGGCTTCTGCCGGCAGGAGGGGGGGGTCCCAGCCCCGGCGGCCGCCCGCTCCGCCCCTGCCGCCTCCGCGGCCGAGTCGGCACCGGCGAGGCCGTGCGGGAGCCCGGGCCGCAGCCGCAGCCGCAGCGGGGCAGACAGTAAGTGCAGGGCGGGCTCTGGGGCGCGGGCAGGACTCCGGGGCGGGGGCGACGGGCCGGTGGGGTGCCCACCTCCCACGTGTGGGCGCCTCCGGGAGTGGTGTGGCCGGGGTCCCGCTGCCCGTCAGGCTCCGAGGCAGGCGTCGCTGTGCGGACGCGGGGGAGGCGGTGGGAGCGAGCGGCGGGCGCTGCTCGGTGGCCCTGCGGTCTGGCGTCGGCACGCGAGTGTCCGCACTCATGTGCGTGGGCTCTGGGTGCCCTGGCGAGGCCCGCACTCCTGTGGGGGCCGGGAGTGCCGGGGCGTCTGCGAAGTGTGCAGGTGGGGTGCGTGCGTGCAGCTGGGCGGCGCGGCGCTGCAGCCTCGGGGTGGAGCGTGGGCGCGCGGGTCTTTGTGCCCGCGCGGGGCGGCGCATGCAGGGGCGTGTGTGCGCGTGGGCGCCGCCGCCAGCTGTCCCGGGCTGACAGCCGTCCCGGTGGCTGCCGCCCCGGTGTGGCCTTTGAGGACCCCCGCCCCGCTTCTTCTGGGAACTGGGCGTCTCCCGCACCCCTCCTAGCCTGTGCGCAGCGGCCAGGACCCGCCCCTGGGTTCCTCGAAAGCCCGGTGGGGCGCGGGGTCACCCTGGAGGGACTGCCGGGAAGGACAGCAAGGCGAGAGGGGACGGAGAAGCCGCGGAGATGCTGCCGCAGCAGCAGCAGGAGAGCCGGGACCCGCCATTCCCCTGTCCCCGCCCTGCGCGGTCTGGCCTCTCCTGACGCCTCCGCGCCCCTTCAGCCTCCTCCTTGAGGGCCAGTTCCCCGAACCCCGCCAAGCTCCCCACATATCCTTGCTCGCCCCGCTTCCCCCTAGGCAGGCTTAGGCTCTCTTTCGGCCTCCCACTCGCCTTCCTTTCCCTTCCCGGTGCCCTCTTCTCCTCCCTCACCCGGGAGTCGGGCAGCGGAGGTAAGGGGGAGGCTGGAGATGGGAGGGGGCTGGGTGTGTCCAGCCAGAGGGATATCTGTGGACAGTGCGGCTGGGGGCTTTCTGGATCTTTGGGTGTGTAGGGGATCGAGGAGGAAGGTGCGGGTGTCAGGCCAACTCAGTGACCCCAACATCCCTGGTTTTGCCCGCAGTGACGACAGCTCCCCAGGAGCCCCCCGCCCAGCCCCTCCAGGCGGGCAGTGGAGCTGGCCCAGCCCCTGGGCGCGCCATGCGCAGCACCACCCTCCTGGCCCTGCTCGCGCTGGTCTTGCTCTACTTGGTGTCTGGTGCCCTGGTGTTCCGGGCCCTGGAGCAGCCCCACGAGCAACAGGCCCAGAGGGAGCTGGGGGAGGTTCGAGAGAAGTTCCTGAGGGCCCATCCGTGTGTGAGCGACCAGGAGCTGGGCCTCCTCATCAAGGTGCGTGGGTGAGCCACAGCCCCTTCAGCTGTCACCCATCACCCCTGGCACTAGCTGCGTGCTAGTGAGACCCTGTGCCGGTGCTGCTTTCCGACCAGTATCCCTGAGGTCAGGGTGCAGCGGGAGGCTGTGGGGCAGAGGCTGGGGTCCAGGTCTCTGTGTTTTCAATAGGGCAGCTGTGGGGTCATTTGTTTTCCCTGGAGAGCTTGGCACAGGACTGTGTACCGAGAATGTCTCCTTCAGGGTGTGATAGAGCTGGGATGAGGGGGAAGTGAATGAATGAATGAATGAGTGAATGGCCATAGCAAATGTTACATCTGCACAGGTCTCACCGGTGTAGATTGCCACATAAGATCCAGGACTATCATTTAAATGTGAATTACAGTTAAACCACAGATGCCATTTTTTTTTTTTTTTTTTTTTCTTTTGAGATGGAGTCTCCCTGTGTTGCCCAGCCTGGAGTGCAGTGGCTTACTCTCAGCTCACAACAACCTCTCCCTCCCAGATTCAAGAGATTCTACCTCAGCCTCCTGAGCAGCTGAAATTACAGGCATGCATCACCAAGCCTGGCTAATTTTTGTATTTTTAATAGAGATGGGGTTTCACCATGTTGGCCAGGCTGGTCTTGAACTCCTGACCTCAAGTGATCCACCCACCTCGGCCTCCCAAAGTGCTGGGATTGAAGGCCTGAGTCACTGTGCCTGGCCCACAAATACCTTTTTAATACAAGTCCATCCGTGCAATATTTTTGTTTGCTAAATCTGGCAACCCTACTTACACCGGTCTCCATACATTTTTGGAGTCATGTGGCTTAGAAAAGCCAAGAACACAGTGAACACACCCCCTCCCCCTGGAAAAGTGTGCATATGAACATATGCAGATGATTTCAGAGGGTTCCAGGATCCATGCCACCAGGGATGCCAGGTCAGGTACCTCCTTCCCTCCAGGATGCATGCTTACCTTGTGGGGAGAAGTGGGGTGCGTCAGGGTTCCCTGAGACACTTCTGGTCGGCTTCCAACCAGTGACTCAAGAAAGTGTTGGGCTGCAGCCTTCTGGGGTACAGTCAGTCAAGCGCCTCAGTTGCTTTCTCTGATTTCGGAGTCACTGTCATTCAAAAAAATTAAGATTTAGCTTTAATAAATTCATGTCTATTACTTGACATTGAACAGTACCCTTTGTTCCCTGCCTGTTCTTTGTGGAGGGAGGGGCTGTTGGCACAGAGGCCTCAGTGTTCCAGCTGATTCCCAAGGTAGCAGGACTCAGGGCAGAGATGAGTGTGGGGTGGGGCTGGGACACAGACCACCCAACATTGTCTCTGACACTTCCAGAATGCCATCGGAGGTTGAGAGAGGCCTGGGAAGAATGTGTCTGGCCGGACCACAGGGCAGAGGGAGGGAGGGAGGGAATCTGACCTAGTTTGTCTTCACAATGGAATTGCTTTTTTCCTGGATAAGAAGAAGGAAGAAAAGGAGAGACGGGACCTAGGAGGGTGGGGTGACAGCGGCTTTATTTCTCTTCCACAGTAAGATTCACTCCCTGAATTAGTTGTGCAGCAATTGTGCACCTACTGTGTGCTAGGTGCTGTAGTGTTATACACCAAGGGGATATTGGGGTGGATCAGACACAGAGTCTGCCTCGGAGGGCGTCACATCTCGGTGAGGGGACAGATTCATGGTCAGAGAGATCACTATAGGATTCAGTGGAGAGGAAGTTTCCCTTTTTCTGTTAAGCACCAATTGTGTGGGCCTCGAGCTAGGTGCTGGGGACGAGGAGGGGGATGGCAGGGACCTGAGGGAGAAGCTGGCAATTCAAATGCACCAGGCAACAGGGGTAGAGACCAGGGGCAAGAGACACCCATGCGGAGAGGCAGCATGGGCAAAGGCGTGGAAGCAGGAAAGTTCCGGGGCGTTTTGCAGAACCTGGAGTTAGCAGATGCCTAGTCATTTGAAGCAAAAATTAGAACACACAGAATGACAAAGGATTTTTCCCTGAAGTCATGAATTTATTGGAAAAGTGTTGCAAAATACACATTTAATCACTTTTAATTAGCTATTTCTCTTCTTGCTTTTTAAAAGAATTATTACAGGAAATGGAAATATCTCAGAAAATCTGGGGTGAAGGTGGCTGTAACATGGGGTGCGAAATTGGAGTCCCAGGGAGAAGACTGGGGACGGAAGGTGGGGACCAGTTGGAAAAAAGGGCTCGAGGCCAGGCGCGGTGGCTCACGCCTGCAATCCCAGCACTTTAGGAGGCCAAGGTGGGCGGATCACGAGGTCAAGAGATCAAGACCATCCTGGCCAACATGCATCTTAGTCTTTACTAAAAATGCAAAAATTCTCGGGAGGCTGAGACAGGAGAATCGCTTAAACCCAAGAGGTGGAGGTTGTGGTGAGCCAAGATCTCACCATTGCACTCCAGCCTGGGCAACAAGAGCAAAGCTCCACCTCCAAAAAAAAGCAAAAATTAGCTGGGTGTGGTGGTGTGTGCCTGTAGTCCCAGCTACTTGGGAAGCTGAGGCAGGAGAATCGTTTGAACCAGGGAGGCAGGAGGCTGCAGTGAGCTGAGATCACGCCACTGCACTCCAGCCTGGCGACAGAGCGAGACACTCTCTCAAAAAAAAAAAAAAAAAAAGGGCTGGGTTGGGGAGTTTAGGCAGGGAGTGGGGAGCCAGGAAGGGCATTGAGGAGCCGCATTAGGAGGATTAATTTGGACTGAGTCTTGCTAATGAGGACCGCAGTCAGGGAGGGAAGAGGTGCTTTAGGACACGCCCCACAGACTCCCTTCTTATGCCGTGTTTCTTTGCTGCTTGGGGAAGAACTGCTCTGACTTCCTCTCACTTAGGGCAAGCACTCTCCAAATAGACCCTGCCACGGGATCTGCATGCTGGTAAGAGGGGGAGAAGTCCAAATAGAGACATTATATTCATTTAGTAATATGTATCAGCTGGTGTAAGTACAATGGCATTTACAACTAATTGATCATAACCAGTTACAGATTTCTCCCTTCTTTCTCCACTCCCACTGCTTCACTTGACTAGCCTTAAAAAAAATACTTATTGAGAGGTGTTCACTAAATATTATTTACAATGCAGCACAAGGCTTGGCTTGGACTCCAGCAGGAGTGTGATGTTTGTGTTTATATGTGTGCCTATGAACTTCCTAAACATTGGAAGCAAAATTTCATGGCATATAAACCTTCCTGGAGAGAAAGTCTGTAGGTTTCATGAGATTTTCTAAGGAAACGGACTCAAATTCAGCTTCAGTAGGTGCAATGGGAGTGGTGGGTTGGAAAGCTGGAAGCACAGGGTGTGGGTCAGTGCTTACTTTGTTGCAAGTTCACAAAAAATCTGGGAGGCAGATGCTGTCACGATCATCCCCACTTGAGAGATGTCAAAACTGAGGCCAGAGAGTTAAGTTGCCCAAGGTCCCATAGCACTAAGATTTGAAACCAGGCAGTCTGGTCCCAGGGTCTGTGCTCCTGACCACAGTAAAATTGGAAACCTCTTGCTTGAAATGAGAGGCCAGATGCCACAAATGTTTCTCAAACATTGTAGAGGTCAAACAAACTTGCCTGCAGGTGGACTGGACCCAGTTTGCATCTTCTGCCTCCTGGGAGACCAGAGGGAAGGGGAGAACCCCGAGGAGGAGGGAGGGAGCCACCGTAGAGACTGGAGGGGCCACAAGTTGGCCTAAACAGGAGGGAAAAACTGAAGCTCCTCCTTCTGCACCTTATCCCGCAGGAGGTGGCTGATGCCCTGGGAGGGGGTGCGGACCCAGAAACCAACTCGACCAGTAACAGCAGCCACTCAGCCTGGGACCTGGGCAGCGCCTTCTTTTTCTCAGGGACCATCATCACCACCATCGGTGGGGGAGGGGATTGGCATGTGGGGGCGGGCAAGGAGCCTCCTCTTGGGGGAAGGTGCAGGGAGACGGAGGGGTCCCAGGCAGCCCCTAGACTTCCTGCATCGCCCCTCTGCCCAGGCTATGGCAATGTGGCCCTGCGCACAGATGCTGGGCGCCTCTTCTGCATCTTTTATGCGCTGGTGGGGATTCCGCTGTTTGGGATCCTACTGGCAGGGGTTGGGGACCGGCTGGGCTCCTCCCTGCGCCGTGGCATCGGTCACATTGAAGCCATCTTCCTGGTGAGCTGCTCCATGCCCTGCCTGCCCTGTGCTGGGCTCTGGCTACCCTTCCCCATGTCCCTGGCACGTGAGCACGTCCCCTAGACCATAAGCCTACCCATAGGCTCCTGGGGGGTGGGAGTGGGGAGTATGGGAGTGGGGATGGTTGGTGTCTCCTGGGTCCTGCCTACTGCCCCTCCCCGCAGAAGTGGCACGTGCCACCGGAGCTAGTGCGAGTGCTGTCGGCGATGCTCTTCCTACTGATCGGCTGCCTGCTCTTTGTCCTCACGCCCACATTCGTGTTCTGCTACATGGAAGACTGGAGCAAGCTGGAGGCCATCTACTTTGTCATAGTGACGCTTACCACCGTGGGCTTCGGCGACTATGTGGCCGGTGAGGCCACCCTTCTTGTGCTGCACTTTCCCATCTACCTAATTCCTGTTCAGGGGCCCTGCACTCTGGCCTTTCCCTCCAAATCCCATGTGGTTGCTCTGACTCCTGCATCCATCATGGAATGCACCATCACATTCCTGCACACATGCCAGTGCCCTAATGCGCCCTCACATTCTTATATGCCTGAGTCCCATGCATGCTCACGCATATGTTAGATGCACCCCTCACACATGTCACATTCTTGCACGGGGGCTTCCCTTCTTGCACGCTTTCATCTTTTACACTTTCAACTCATGCACACCACTCGTGTTCCTGCCTGCACTTACACACTCAAGCACATCCCCATTGACCTAGGGAGAGGAGGTCCTCTCCAGGAGCTGGAGCGGGGCAGTGAACCAGGGTTCACAGCCTTGTTTCAAGTCCAGTTCTTTGTGCCTTCCCTGGTGGTATCCCAGGCGCGGACCCCAGGCAGGACTCTCCAGCCTACCAGCCGCTGGTGTGGTTCTGGATCCTGCTTGGCCTGGCTTACTTCGCCTCGGTGCTCACCACCATCGGGAACTGGCTGCGGGTAGTGTCCCGCCGCACTCGGGCAGAGGTAGGCGCCCCTGGGGTGGCACTGCGCTTGCGCACTGTGGTGCAAATGCGCTGTACCCTAGCAGGGGGTGGAGCAGGCTGTCTCCCTTCCAGGGCTTGGGCTCCTGGGGCAGGGGCTGAGTGAGCCTCTGTGTGTGCCCCAAAGGGAACACAGGGGTATACATATGTGGGTAACTTTACCTCTGCCCTCATGGGTAGGATTGCCAGATTTAGCAAATAAAAAATGCAGAAAGCCAGACAGGGCAACAGGGTGAAACCCTGCCTCTAGAAAATCCAAAAAATTAGCCTGGAGTGGTGGTGTGTTCCTGTAGTCCCAGCTACTCGGGAGGCTGAGGTGAGAGGATCACTTGAGCCAGGGGAGGTCAAAGCTGCAGTGTGTCATGATTGCACCACTGCGCTCTAACCTGGGGGACAGAGTGAGCCCTGCCTGGTCTCACCAAATAAATAAACTCAGTTAAATTTGAGTTTCAAATAAATAATAAAATTTTAATATAAGCATGTCCCAAGAATTGCATGAGATATATTCACGCTAAAATTTTGTTTCTGTGAAATTCACATTTAGCTGGGCTATTTGGATTTTGCCACCCTACTGGGGGCTGGGCTGAGGCTGGAGGACCAGGCAGAAAGGAGGGTTGGGGCTTGATCCCTGCTGGTGAAGGGGCAGGTTTCCGGAGGTCTCGGAGGATAGTCTAAGAGCTCCAGTCGGGGGCTGCTTCCTCTCTGTACAGATGGGTGGCCTCACGGCGCAGGCTGCCAGCTGGACTGGCACGGTGACGGCGCGCGTGACCCAGCGAGTTGGGCCCGCAGCCCCTCCGCCGGAGAAGGAGCGGCCACTGCTGCTTCCACCGCCCTGTCCAGCGCAGCCACTGGTCAGGCCCCGATCCCCTTCGCCCCCGGAGAAGGCTCAGCCCCCTTCGCCGCCCACGGCCTCGGCCCTGGATTATCCCAGCGAGAACCTGGCCTTCATCGATGAGTCCTCGGACACGCAGAGCGAGCGCGGCTGCCCGCTGCCCCGCGCGCCGCGGGGTCGCCGCCGCCCCAATCCCCCCAGGAAGCCCGTGCGGCCCCGTGGCCCCGGGCGTCCCCGAGACAAAGACGTGCCGGTGTAGGGGCAGGATCCCCGGCCCGGGCCTCGCAAGGGCTTCGTTCCTGCTCCCCGGCATGCTTGGCTTGTTTGACCAAAGAGCTCTCTTTGCACTGGACTCAAGCCTGGGGAGGAGGCGACGCTTGTCTCTCTGCCGCCCCCCGGGCCCGGCCCTTTCTTCACTTCCATCCATCTCCAGACCCCCCAAGGCTTTCTGTGTCGCTGTCCTGGGCGGGCGTGTCCCTCACAGCACCTCACGACTGTGCCTCAAAGCCTGCATCAATAAATGAAAACGGTCTGCACCGCTGCGGGCGTGAGCGCTCCCGGACGCGAGTGGGTGTGGGAGTGCTTTCCTCGGGCCACCGCGGGGGCACCTCTGGCCTCCCGTGACCCCCAGGCTGAGGGTCCCAGGCACCCAGGTCGGTCAGGTCTCGGCCCTCTCGACTGGGCTCAGGCTCGCGTCTCTGCCTGGAGGCGGCTGGGTAGGGTCCCGCGTGGGGATCAGCCGGGATGGGCCTCGCGTCTCCAGCCTCGGCACACACACTGGGGGGTCGGGGGTCGGGTTGAGGCAGGGGAGAGAAAACGGCCTCTCGCGTGGAGGGCTGTCGTTTGAACTCTCCTGGCGCGAGAGACCCTGCCCCCCCTGTTCCTGGAGCGTTGACCCCTCCTCCTTCTCGTCCCGAGGCCTGTGGCGTCTGGGTCCGTAGGGGCAGAACCATGGAGGAAAAGCCTTCGAAAGTAAGACCTCTCCCCGTGCCCCCTTACCCTGTCAGCTCCCAACCCACTCTTGGTCCGACACGGGCTGTGGCGCGATCTCTTACTCAGCCTTGGCTGCCCGCAGCCCCCACCCAACCCCACGCTCGACGGGGCCCCCACCCGGGCCCGGCTCAGATCCCCGCCCCCAGCCCGCCCTTCCTTCCCGCCCCAGCCACCCGTGACCCTTGGCTTCTCTCGTTGTTTGTGGCCCACAGGTGTCGCTCAAGTCTTCGGACCGCCATGGCTCGGACAAGGAGAGCAAGGAGAGAGTGTGCAGCGACATTCGGGACCTGTGGACCACGGCCACGCTGTCGCAGTCCGAGCTGAACACGCCGCTGTCCGACGTCTGCTTGAACTCCGACGCGGAGGGCCGCAGCATCAGCCAGACCCGCGACTGGTACGGCCAGGGGCGCTGCTCCTTGGACGAGGGGGACAATGCCAGCCAGAAGCTGCGCCGCAGCAGCTCCATGGAAATCAATCAAGGG
>NW_016107417.1:4215617-4236477 GCF_001604975.1 Cebus imitator | reverse complement strand
CATCCGAGATCAAGGCCGGTCAGTGAGGCCTCGCCAGGCCGTGGGCGCCAGCGGGGCAAGAGGCTGGTCAGGGACTCAATGTCCGGAGCTGTAAAATGGGGGGGGGGAAGCTGATGGGATCCAAGTTTCTAGGATTCCCTGGGAGAGGCGCCAGCGCGCATCTTTTGCCTTTCAAATCCGCCAGGCATTCTTGGAGCGCCCCCTCCCGGGCAGGCGTTGTAACAGGCCTTTTGGTCGTCGCGCGCCGAGTCCCGGCAAGGACGCACCAAATAAATTGCACAAAGACCCCGTGGTAGGACCTGCGGGGTTTTTTGGTTTGTTTTTGAGGCAGGATCTCGCTCTGTCGTCCAGGCTGGATGGAGTGCAGTGGTGCGATTATAGCTCACTGCAGTTCAAGTGATCCTCCCACCTACCGCTTATTTTTTTTGAGACAGTCTCATTCTGTCGCCCAAACTGGAGTGTAATGGCGCAATCTCTGCTCACTGTAACCTCCGCCTCCCAAGTAGCTGGGATTATAGGCGCGCGCCACCATACCCAGCTAATTTTTGTATTTTTAGTAGAGACGGAGTTTCACCATGTTGCCCAGACTGGTCTCGAACTCCTGACCTCAAGTGATCGGCCCATCCTGGTCCCCCAAAGTGCTGGCATTACAGGCCTGAACCACTGCGCCCAGCCTTTTTATGTTTTTTTAGAGACAGGGTCCTGCTTTGTCACCCAGGCTGGAGTGCAGTGTTGTGATCATAGCTCACTGCAGTCTCAAACTCCTAGTCTCAAGGGATCCTCCAACCTCAGCCACCCTCACCACCCCCAACCACCCCCACCACCCTGAGCTTGGAAGACGGGCCGGTGCCACCCTGCCCAGCTAATTAAAATTTTTTTTTTTGTAGTGAAAATTTCGCCATGTTGCCCAGGCTAGTCTCACTTGGCTTCCCAAAGGATTAGGATGACAAGCGTGAGCCACCATGCCCAGGGAAGCCTGTGTTTTTAATGGAATCATCTGGCCAGTTGCAAGAGTTAATTCCTCGTCTCAGGATTTGCGCTGGTTGAGGACGTGTTCATCTTTCCGTTAGTCAGTTGCTGGTTACAATTTCTAAGCCCCTGCCACATGCTGGGCACTGTCTGGCACCCCCAACCCACTTCATCAGAGAATCACAGCCAATAACAATGTAACAATGGGCACATATTGAGCACTTGCTGTGTGCCAGGCACCAGGCTTCCCCTGCATTGTCACCTTCAAACTTCACAACCTCCACGAAGAGCTATTCTTATTACCACATTTTACTGATGAAGAACTTGAGGGTCAGAGAGTGTCAGTCACTGGTCGGAAGTGCCACACTGTGGGGCAGTCAAAACTGGAACCAGGTGGGGGGGCTCTAAAGCCCAGGCTTGTAACCTCTGTCCCATGCTGACCACAAAGCTGCACCAGCCACAGATCTCTGAAGGCCACTCCCTCCCACCAGGTGCCTGCCCGTCTCCTCTGCTCCAGGGAAGGCCCAGGAGTCTGCAGATGGCTGACCCTTTTTTCTCTTTTTCCAGAAAAGTCTTCTTCAAGGTCATCGCTCGATATTTCGAAGCACATACCCCATCAAGCCTACTGGGCAGAGCAGCAGAACAGGGTTGGAGGGGCCGGGGAGACTGGGAGTTTCAATGGGGTAGGGAATAGGCCAGTTGGGGGTGACTGGCAGGGTCGAGTGGCAGGCAGGCTGCTAGGGGGTTTGGGGGCCACAGGGAGCAGGTGGGGCATTTCATCTGTGGGCAGAGATGAAGTCCCCTGGATGCCTAAACCTCTTACTGCTTCTCCAGGTGCCGCTGCCCCTGATGGAACTCATGGAGAATGAAGTTCTGGAAATCCTCACTGAAGCACTCTGGAGTGAGCTCCCACCACAGCTTCTGGTGGATTTTGCTGGGCTGGGGTTTCAGGCTGCCTTATGTTTGTCAGTGCCCTTGGCACTCATGAGTATTCCAAGGGCCCCATAAAAGTTAAAAGCTAAGGGACTGGGCACAGGAAGACCCAGTCCCAGGAGGGTATATGGTGATGGTCAGAGGCCTGGGCTCCAGGCTGGGCACAGCCCCTCTCTAGCTAAGGGAGGCTTTTCTGTGGCTGTTTCTCCACCTGCCCAGTGGGATGACAGGTTTGGTGTGGCCTCGACTCCCTCTGGCTGTGAGGCGCCTTTGGACAGTGGGTTATTTGGGTGAACTTCTGTTGCTGGGGTACGAAAGCACAGCGGTGACAGAGGGCCAGCTGATGGCTTAGAGTGGATGGCTGGTCCAGAAGGTGGGCAAACTGCTAGCTACCACCGTCCTAGTTCAGGCCTGCAACGTCTTCCCTAGCCTTGATCTCATCCATCCTCCACCTTAACACTCAGCACCCTTAAAGAGTCAAAAGTTTCCCAAGCGAACACAGACCTGAGTGCCCTGCGCTGCTGCTACCCCCAATCATCGGCAGTTCTTCAAACCACACCTGCGGGGCCTGCTGGTGGGGAGACCTTTCCGGTGCTCACTGCCCTGACCCGAGCTCTGCCCTCCTCCTAGGCTACCGGTTAGGGATCGGCAGGGACCACTTCCTGACCAAGGAGCTGCGGCAATACATCGAGGGGCTCAAGAAGCGCCGGAGCAAGAGGCTGTACGTGATTGAGGACGCCTTGGGCTCGAGCAGACCCGAACCAGCCCCGTGCCATGCCGGGTCCCCAGATCCCAGCCTGACCCCATCTGAGTAAAATTTGAGTCCTAAAGAAATAAAAGAGTCTATGCATGATCCGTGAGTCAGTGCATGGCAGCCCGCGTGAGGCGGACACACGGGGCCCCGCCCTTCCCCATGACCTTCATTCGGTCACCGCAGTGACCTTGAGCTTTCTCCGTCCGGGCCCTATCGGCCCTACCTTCCGGGACTCGCAATCCAGGGCATCTTGAATGTTTTAGGTCGGCTTCGCCCACCCAGAGTTCCGCAGCTCTGTGGGGCTACTGGGTCTACGGTTCGAGTGCCCAGCTGGTGTCGCTTTGGGGAAAGGGGACAAAGGGAAGGGGGCAGCACCTCCCCCCTCGCGAGGGCGCTCTAGGCTCCGCCCCTCAAGCATAGGTAGCAGGTCCAGCCTCTCCACTCGTCCCGCCCTTGCGTTTTCATATGTAAGTGGTCTCTCCCTGCTCCGCAGCTGCAGCCTGCACCGCCTCGCCCACTCCTCTGGCGCGCAGCGCGCCCCGCCTCTTTCTGTTACGAAAGAGCGCTTCTGGCCCCACTAGCTATCGGCTCTATTCCCCGCGCTCTCCGCGTCTCTCGCCCCGCCCCTCTCCAGGGGCCGCGTACGCCTGTGCGCCGCAGTGGTTCGGCAGACTTGGGGGCGGGACCTGCGCGGAGGTCCGCCCACTGCCGCTCCCGGCTCCGCCCCGACTCGTCCGGGCACGCAGGCGCCGCCCGCCCCGCTGGTCCGATTAGCATAGGACCCCGGGCCCCGCCCCCTGCTTTGCATGCGCACGGCCGGCCCCGCCCCCGCTGTCAGCTGGAGGAAGCGGAGTAGGAAGCGGCCGCGATGTCCTTTTGTGTCCTACAAGCAGCCGGCGGCGCCGCCGAGTGAGGGGACGCGGCGCGGTGGGGCGGCGCGGCCCGAGGAGGCGGCGGAGGAGGGGCCGCCCGCGGCCCCCGGCTCACCCCGGCATTCCGGGCCGCCCGGCCCCCATGCCTGCCCGCCAGCCCTGCCGGAGCCCGAGGTCCGGGGGCGGAGGGGAGCGCTGCCTCGGGGGTGGGCGGGCGGGGCGCGGGGTCCATGTGCGAGCGCGGCAGGGAGGCGGGCGGGGCGGGCTGCAGGCGAGCTCCAGCTCTGGGGCCAGTCCGGGCCACGGTCGGGACCCAGTCGAGGGCTGGACTGGTCAGGGTTCAGGCGGGATCCGGCGTCCAAGTCCTGTGGACCGGCCTAGGGCAGAGTCTGGCTCTGGCTGCGGGTCCTGGCCCGGATCAGCCTTGGGCCTCCGATCCACCCCGTCCCGGGGCAGGGTTCAATCCGGCACTTGCCGAAGTCTCTGCGGCGGGCCGGGGTGGAAGACGGGGAGGGCTCTCAGTCGGGGAAGGGGCTCCGAAGACCACGTGGGGGCGCTCGAAGGGGCCTGGGGCCACCCTCCTCTCTGGGTCAAAGGTCATCGCACCGGCTAGGGAGAACTTCCTCCTCCTTGGCTCTCCCCACTTACTTCCTGATAACCTGATAGAGGTCCCCCGCGGGGGGAGGGGAGGCGTAGCAACTTTAGGCAACTTCCCAAAGGTGTGCGCAGGTTGAGGGGCGGGGCGCGGCGCCCTGGGAGGTGGCGGCCTCTGCGACAGCGGGAGTGTGAGAGTGGACGCGCAGGCCGGTCCAGAGGAGGTGCCTGGAATCGGCATGCTGGGGCAGGAGGGTAGCCGCGTGTCAGGTGTGAAAAGCTCTGGAGGTGTTTTCACGAGTCCCTGCCCGTGCGTGTGGACGTGGGGACCTAGTGAGAGTGTGTGTGATCATGAGCCTTGACTGAGTTGGCGTATGGGGTGTGCGCTCCAGATGAAGTGTGTGAGCACAAGTGTGAGCGGGAGTTAGCATCGGTTTGGGAAGGCTGGTGCAAGTGTGAAGGCCCTCTGCAGAGAGTGAGCCTGCGTGGGCTTGTGGGGCCCCTGCGCAGCCCTGTGAGTGGTGTGTGAACTCGGTGTGAACACGGCCACTGCCCTTGGGTCTGCGCTTCAGTTGTGCCCTCCAATGCGGAATACCCCGATGAAGGCAGGGTCTCAGAGGTCCCCCGAACATCTGGAGAAAACTGGGAGGTATCCTGCTCCTGGCTGGGGATTCCAGGGGGGGTTGAAGGTTGCCTGGGGGCTATGGTTACCCTGCTTCCTGACCTGGGTGGGAGTAAGGGCTTTCTAAGCCTCCCCCAGGTTCCCAAGGGGGAGACCTGCTGTCAGTTACCGGCTGTGTAGGCTCTGGAGACTCTGTTTCCATGGCAACAGCTGGGAGGGGGGCTCTGTTCCTGGGCAGTCCTTCCTTGGACTCTGCCCCCACTTCCTCCCCACTTGCTGGGCCTGGAAGCCTGGCCCTAGGCCTGAGGTTGGGCAACCCTGTGGCAGGGTGTCTTCCATCCCCCATGCCAGTGCCTCCCTGCGAACCTATGGGTCTCTCCCTGCAGGTGACCAGCGCCATGTCCAGCCAGGTGGTGGGCATTGAGCCTCTATACATCAAGGCAGAGCCGGCCAGCCCCGACAGTCCAAAGGGTTCCTCAGAGACGGAGACCGAGCCTCCTGTGACCCTTGCCCCTGGTCCAGCTCCCACCCGCTGCCTCCCAGGCCATAAGGAAGAGGAGGATGGGGAGGGGGCTGGGCCTGGCGAGCAGGGCGGTGGGAAGCTGGTGCTCAGCTCCCTGCCCAAGCGCCTCTGCCTGGTCTGTGGGGACGTGGCCTCCGGCTACCACTACGGTGTGGCATCCTGTGAGGCCTGCAAAGCCTTCTTCAAGAGGACCATCCAGGGTGAGCCCCCAGCCCACTCCCCTGGCCTTTGCCCTGCACCCTCTGGGTATACTGCTGGGTGCAGTAGGCCCCCAGGTGGCCGTGGCGCCGCTCAAGGCTGGCAATCTGGCGTTTCCAGGCCCTCTACCTCCCAGACACCCTTTTCCCTAGAAGCGTGGTGAAGGCGCCAGTGTGTGCCGATGCATTGCAGTGGATGTGAGTGAGCTCAGGGCACCACCTGGGTTTCTGGGTACTCTAGGCCCAGCACCTTCTACGGTGGCTCTGAAAGAGTCCAAGGCAGCCTGTGTCTGTTCCTAAGGTTTGTTCTTCTTTCTGGCAGCTTCTGACCTCTCCCCAGCATAGAACATGTCCCATTTTCTTGATTTCCCCAAAGCAGCACCAACACAAAGATTTTAATTTTGTTTTCTTTTTTTTGAGGCAGTCTCACTCTGTTGCCCAGATCTCGGCTCACTGCAACCTCCGCCTCCTGGGTTTAAGAGATTCTCCTGCCTCAGGCTCCCAAGTAGCTGGGACTACAGGTGTGCACCACCATGCCCAGCGAATTTTTGTATTTTTAGTAGAGATGACGTTTTACCATGATGGCCAGGCTGCTCTCAAACTCCTGACCTAAAATCATCTGCCTGTCTCGGCCTCCCAAAACAAGGCAGATTTTTATTGGTATTTGAGAGGGACTATATCATAGTTTAGCACCCAACTTTAAAAAGACTAACAGGCATCTCTGCTCTTAAAAGTCTCTGATTTTTTTCTCACTCAGGAAAGCATATCAGAATTTGGGGAATGAGCAGGATGCTGATGTAAGCATTACCTGGGAAGGGCCTGTTATTTCCATTATTTCTGTTTTTACCTAGCCATTTGTTACTTTGGGGCTATAACACGTATAATTAAAAATATATATGTATATCGGCTGGGCGCGGTGGCTCACGCCTGTAATCCCAGCACTTTGGGAGGCTGAGGCGGTTGGATTATGAAGTTGGGAGTTCAAGACCAGCCTGGCCAACATGATGAAACCCCATCTCTACTAAAAATATAAAAATTAGGCAGCGTGGTGGTGGGCTCCTGCAATCCCAGCTACTTGGGAGGCTGAGGCAGGGAATTGCTTGAACCCAGGAGGTTGCAGTCAACGGAGATCGAGCCACTGAACTCCAGCCTGGGCGACAGAGAGACACTGTGTCTCAAAAAAAATAAAAAAGTCTTGAATGCTTACCTTGTGCTAGGCATCGTGTCCTTTTATGATCTCAGTTAGTCCTGATAGCAACTCTATTTAAGGTGTCAGCACTGTTATAACTGAGACTAAGAGAGGCATTGGAAACTTTGTTGAAGTCTCACAGCTAGGAAATGGCAGGACAGGATTTGAACTTGGGTCAGTATAGATCCATAGCTGAGCTCTTCAATGTTAGACTGCTGCCTCTGCTTATTACTAATAACACTGAACTTTGGACAGGTGCCCAATGGCTGATTGTGACATTCCAGCAAGTTTTGTTTTGTTTTGTTTTGTTTTTGGAGACAGTCTCGCTCTGTAGCCCAGGCTGGAGTGCAGTGGCACAGTCTCGGTTCACTGCAGCCTCTGCCTCCTGGGTTCAAGCAATTCTCCACCTCAGCCTTCCAAGTAGCTGGGACTACAGGTGTATACCACCACGCCTGTCTAATTTATTGTATTTTAGTAAAGATGGGATTATACTGTGTTGCCCAGGTTGGTCTGGAACTCCTGAGCTCAGGCTGTCTGTCCTCCTCGGCCTCCCAAAGTGCTTTGGTTACAGGCGTGAGCCACCGCGCCCAGCCTTCTCCAGCAAGTTTTGTTTTTGTTTTTGAGATGGAGTTTCACTCTTGTTCAGGCTGGAGTGCAATGGCGCTGTCATGGCTCACTGCAACCTCTGCCTCCCGGGTTCAAGTGATTTGCCTGCCTCAGCCTCCAGGTAGCTGGAATTATAGGTGCCCGCCACCACAGGCGATTAATTTTTGTATTTTTAGTAGAGATAGGGTTTCACCATGTTGGCCAGGCTGGTCTCCAACTCCTGACCTCAGGTGATCCACCTGCCTCCCAAAGTGCTGGGATTACAGGTGGGAGCCACTGTGCCCGGCCAATCTAGCAAGCTTTAACTTGGCCAAAATCCTTGATCTAAACCTTTGTACGCCCTTCCCACTCTGAAGACCAGTGAGCCAGCAGGCCCGGGTGCGGGTGCCTCCTACCCACCCTGGGGCCCTTCACTGTATGTTGACTGTTGACAAATATTTATTGAGTGCTGGCTATGGATAGGAATTGTATACTGAGCACCTAGGAGTCAGAACCATGGTAGACGCTTTGCCCGTATTATCCCCTTTTATTTTCACCACCCATCTCTGTGGGACATTCCTTATCATCCCACTTTTACAGCCGGGAAAACTGAGGGCTCAAGGGGTTAAGTATGCTACTTGCCCAAGGTCATAAAATATGTGGTAGCCAGAATCCCTGCTTGGCACAGACCTGTGCTTTGCTGTCCTGGCCAGTGTTCCGGGCCTTGGGGACACAGCTGGGGCTGGAGCAGGGCCGTTTCTGCCCTCAAGCAGTTTACTTTCTAGCAGAGGGGAGAGCTGGGCAGCAGTGAGTTGCACAGACTTGTCTTATTACAAGTATGCACAGGAAGGGGAGGTGCTGGGGGTATGCCAGGGGAAGGGGCTGGTTCTGAGGCTCCAGAGGGCTTCCCTGAGGAAGTGTCTTTTTTTTGAGACCGAGTTTTGCTCTTGCTGCCCAGGCTGGAGTGCAGTGGCATGATCTCGGCTTACTGCAACCTCTGCCTCCCAGGTTCAAGTGATTCTCCTGCCTCAGCCCCCAAGTAGCTGGGATTACAGGCTTGTGCCACCATGCCCGGCCAATTTTGTATGTCTAGTAGAGTTGGGGTTTCTTGATGTTAGCCAGGCTGGTCTCGAACTCCTGACCTCAGGTGATCTGCCTGTCTCAGCCTCCCAAAGTGCTGGGATTACCAGTGTGAGCCATCGTGCCATCTTTTTTTTTTTTTGAGACAGAGTTTCACTCTGGTTGCCCAGGCTGAAGTACAGTGGCATGATCTCAGCTCACTGCAACCTCTGCCTTCCAGGTTCAAGCAATTCTCCTGCCTCAGCCTCCCAAGTAGGTGGGATTACAGGCATGTGCCACCACTCCCAGCTAATTTTGTATTTTTACTAGGGAGTTGGTTTTGCCATGTTGGCCTGGCTGCTCTCAAACCCCTGACCTCAGGTGGTCCGCCTGCCTCAGCCTCCAAAAGTGCTGGGATTACAGGCGTGAGTACCCGGCTATGGTGTCTTGAGCTGAGTTCAGAAGCCCAAATAGGGGGTAAGAGAAAACGCACTGTGAGGAGAAATGTGCTGCTGGCCTGCTGGCTGGCTGTGTCATTTTGGTCCTTGTGGGGCCTGTGAGGCTGAGAGGGCCGCCAGCACCTACTATGTGCCAGGCCCTGGGCTAACGCTGGAGCCAGCTCCTGCCCCGGTGGAGCTGCCACTGAAGAGGGAGGTGTAATAAACAAGATAGGTAAGCGCATTTGCGCATGCTCTGTGGGGCTAAGGGCTGAAGAGAAACCATAAGCAGGGTTCAGAGGCCAGGAGGGCTCTGCAAACGGATTTGGCATTGTCACAGGGTGGCCAGGAAAGGCTTCTCAAGGTGACAGTGAGCAGAGATCTGAAGAAGGTGAGGGAGCCTGTGTGGATCTTAGGATCAGAGCTCCGGGCAGGGCCTGTTTGAGGAACATGGAGGAGGCCAAAGGAGGGAGCAGAGGTTAAGAGGCAGCAAGGGGCCAGGTGCGGTAGCTCATGCCTGTAATCCTAGCACTTTGGGAGGCTGAGGCGGGCGGATCACAAGATCAGCAGTTCAAGACCAGCCTGGCCAATATTGTGAAACCGTGTCTCTACTAAAAATACAAAAATTAGTTGGACGTGGTGGTGGACACCTGTAATCCCAGCTACTCGGGAGGCTGAGGCAGGATAATTACTTGAACCCGGGAGGTGGAGGTTGTAGTGAGCCAAGATGGTGCCACTGCACTCCAGCATGGTGACAGAGAGAGACTCTGTTTCAAAAATAAAAAGGTGGCAAGGAGCAGGGGCGTAGGCTTGGGAGGACGTGGGTTTGCTTTGGCTTCGACTCTGAGAAGGGAATCCCCCAAGGGTTTTGAGCAGAGGAGGCACAGGGTGTGATGGAGTTTTAATAGGACCCTCTTGGCTGCTGTGTTGAGAATAGACTGGAGCAAGCAGGGACAGAGCAGGAGACCAGCAGGGGCGAGGTGACAGTGACTCAGGTCAAGGGTGGAAGCAGTTGCCAGACACAGGAGGTGGTTTCTGGACCTAGGAGGAGGTAAAGCCCGCCAGAACGTGTCAATGGCTTGGATGTGGGGTGTGAAAGGAACCAAAGATGCTGCCGAGTGAACAGGTGGAGTCCACGCAGGCCGTGTTCCGTCCGAGATTCCTTCTAGACATGCAGGATGTTGAGGAGGCAGCTGGAGAGATGAGTCTGGAGCTCACAGCAGGTCCAGGCTGGAGGTAGAACTGTGAGAGCCGAACAGCTGGGGAAGATCGCCATGGGACTGGAGACAAACTCCAAGGACAGCCCTGGAGTTCCGGATGGAAGAGCTTGGGGAGATGTACATAAACCACTAAGTGGCCAGCGCGGTGGGAGGAAAACCAGAGTGTACGGTGTCCTAGAAGCAAAAGAAGGTCTTTAAGTGTTTCTAGGAGCAGGAAGTGACCAGTGGCCTTAGATGCTCCTTTTAGACCAAGTAACATGAGGACTGAGAACTGACCACTGGGTTTAGCAATGCAGAGTCCCTTGTGGCCCTTGTCAGCAGATGAGGGCAGTATGGTCCAGAGCTGAGGCTTGGGGCCCAGATGTAGCGCAGCTGCCCAGTCCAGCTCCTCCCTTGTCCAGGCAGGGCCCCGCCACCCAGCAGCCGCTCCTCTTCCTGCCTGCCTATGGCTGCCTGGTCTCCCTTTCCTCCCCATATCCCCACACCTGTGCTTGGCTGGGGAGAGTCAGAGCTCCCCTGTCAGCTGGGTCCCCTCCTGGCCCTGGGAGGCCGCCACTGGAGCCCTGCCTCTTCCTGGCAGGGAGCATCGAGTACAGCTGTCCGGCTTCCAACGAGTGTGAGATCACCAAGCGGAGACGCAAGGCCTGCCAGGCCTGCCGCTTCACCAAGTGCCTGCGGGTGGGCATGCTCAAGGAGGGTGAGCGCTGGGCAGGGGCTGGGCGAGGGGTGGGGGAGCAGGGCCTGGCCCGGGTAGGGGCGAGGTTTGGGAGTTCTGGTGAGTGGCCTGGGGAGGAAAGCTCTGGAGAGCAAGCCCTGCCCTTCCCCCACCCCACAGTCACAATCCTGTCTGTCCTACAATTCAAGGAGTACGCCTGGACCGCGTCCGGGGTGGGCGGCAGAAGTACAAGCGGCGGCCAGAGGTGGACCCACTGCCCTTCCCAGGCCCCTTCCCTGCTGGGCCCCTGGCAGTAGCCGGAGGCCCCCGGAAGGCAGGTGAGAGCACTGTGGGTCCCTGGGGTAGGACACGAGAGGCCTGTGTGTGGCATCATAGTTACCTTGGGCACTGGGACCTGTGTTTCCCCTTCATCTCTTCACTTATTCATTTCCCCAAGACATTCGAAAATGCCTTTTCCTGCAGCAGTATGTCTGGGAACAGGGACAGATTTTCCAACACTCACAGCCTGTCCACAACAGACGGGCTTTCCCTGGGAGATAGTGAGCGCTCTTCCCTGGAGCGAAGTTGCTGGCCAGCCGCTACTGAGGAAGGCCACAGCGGGAGCAGCTCTGGGAGGATGCTTGATCCCTGAGGCTTAACAGACTCGAGTCCTCCTGACGCTTGTCCTCTAATTGTTGCCACAGCCCCAGTGAATGCACTGGTGTCTCATCTGCTGGTGGTTGAGCCTGAGAAACTCTATGCCATGCCTGACCCCGCGGGCCCTGATGGGCACCTCCCAGCGGTGGCTACCCTCTGTGACCTCTTTGACCGAGAGATCGTGGTCACCATCAGCTGGGCCAAGAGCATCCCAGGTAAAGGGCCCAGGTGACCTGGGGCCGCGCTGAACGAGTCGGCTCTGCTGCACTTGCTCAGCCAGGCCCGCTCCCCTCTAGGCTTCTCATCGCTGTCGCTGTCTGACCAGATGTCAGTACTGCAGAGCGTGTGGATGGAGGTGCTGGTGCTGGGTGTGGCCCAGCGCTCACTGCCACTGCAGGATGAGCTGGCCTTCGCTGAGGACTTAGTCCTGGATGAAGAGGGGGCTCGGGCAGCTGGCCTAGGGGAACTGGGGGCTGCCCTGCTGCAGCTGGTGCAGTGACTGCAGGCCCTCCAGCTGGAGCAAGAGGACTACATCCTCTTGAAGGTCCTGGCCCTTGCCAATTCAGGTGAGCCTGGGGCAGGTCACCTAACAGGTGTCTTCATAAGGTCTTCAGGTTTTTAACTCAGTGATGGTGTCACAGTCCCATTTTGCAGATAAGGAAAACTGAGGCTTAGGGAAGAACAATGATTCGCTCAGAGTCAAAAACCAAGCCAAGTGCAAGCTCCAAACTGCACACAGGATTTTGAGCCCTAGTGTCATGCTCATGCAGAAAGGCCAAGTTTAGTGGGAGGGAAGGTGAGGAGGGTACAAGGTGGCCACAGTGGAGGGAGAAAGGGTGGGGCCCTGGCTCATGGTGCCCCTCAGTCAAGCCAATCAACAAATTCTCGTTTGGCTCCTCCTTAGGCCCCATCTAGCAGTGCTCAAGCAGATGTGGGGAGTGCCCTTGCCAGGGATAGTCCAGGCCACCAGCATGCTCCTCTCCTTGCAGACTCTGTGCACATCGAAGATGCTGAGGCTGTGGAGCAGCTGCGAGAAGCCCTGCATGAGGCCCTGCTGGAGTACGAAGCCGGCCGGGCTGGCCCCGGAGGGGGTGCTGAGCGGCGGCGGGCGGGCAGGCTGCTGCTCACGCTACCGCTCCTCCGCCAGACAGCGGGCAAAGTGCTGGCCCATTTCTATGGCGTGAAGCTGGAAGGCAAGGTGCCCATGCACAAGCTGTTCTTGGAGATGCTCGAGGCCATGATGGACTAAGGCAAGGGGTGGAACTGGTGGGGGTTCTGGCAGGACCTGCCCAGCATGGGGTCAGCCCCAAGGGCTGGGGCAGAGTTGGGGTCTGGGCAATGTCACAGCCTGCTGGCAGGGCCAGGGCAATGCCATCAGCCCCTGGGAGCAGGCGCCACGCCCTCCCTTCCCCGCTCCTAGGGGTTATCAGAAGCTGGGAACGTGTCCAGGCTCTGGGCACAGTGCTGCCCCTTGCAAGCCATAACGTGCCCCCAGAGTGCAGGGGGCCTTGCGGAAGCCATAGTGGGCTGCAGGGGATGTGTGGGAGGCAGAAGCCTATCTCAGGGAGGGAAGGGGATGGAGGCCACTGTCTCCCAGTGGGTTATGCTTTTGTTGCTGTTTAATCCTACCCGCTCTCCAGAGCAGAGTGGGACTTGGAGAGCAAAGGCCCCTGCCCCCTTCGCTCCTCTCTCATCATTTGCATTGGGCATTAGTGCCCCCCCTTGAAGCAATAACTCCAAGCAGGCTCCAGCCCCTGGACCCCTGGGGTGGCCAGGGCTTCCCCATCAGCTCCCACCCAGCCTCCTCAGGGGGTAGGAGAGCACTGCCTCTATGCCCTGCAGAGCAATAACACTATATTTATTTTTGGGTTTGGCCAGGGAGGCGCAGGGACATGGGGCAAGCCAGGGCCCAGAGCCCTTGGCTGGACAGAGACTCTATTTTAATGTATATTTGCTGCAAAGAGAAACCGCTTTTGGTTTTGAACCTTTAATGAGAAAAAAATATATACTATGGAGCTCAAGAGCACTGTGTGTGTGGTGTGTTACTGGGTCAAGGGTTGGGGATACACAACAAAAATACACACGGTCATAACAAGAAAAACTGGCGCCTGGCACGATCAACTCTCAGATTCGTCTTCACTCAGCAGCATGTTGGGGATCCCGCGGCTGATGGGGAACATACGTCCAGACTCCGGGCACTGCAGGGTGCCCTCCACCACTTCCACCTCCAGCAGCAGGTGGTGCATGGTCCTCAGAAACTCTTCATTCTCCTCATACCCCTCAACCGGCCCTTTAGGCACCTGGACCAGGCGCAACTGTGGGCAAGAGGCTGAAATTATCTCCTGGCATCCCGAACTCCCTCCTCAGTCCGGCTGAGGTGTGCCCGCCCCTCACTCCTCGGGATATGCTCGGGCGGGGGAAGTATCCTCACGTTATCGGCCGCCTCCAGGAACGCCGCCCACTCCACCTTGGGTATCATACGCGCCACGAATTGGGGGTTGAACTCCACGGGGCAGATGCGGACCTCCGTGGCCTGCAGAGTGGAAGAGTTTAGTTACGCAAGCACTGGGCTCCGCTCCACCACCCCGCCCGAAGAGAGGAGAGACCGCCGCTGGCTGGTACCTGGAGGCGCAGGGGGAAGCCACGGGGCCCCACCCCCCGCACATGCGAGCTCAGTAGATTGTGGGTGAGCAGTTTCATGTCTCCTCACAAGCTTTCTCCAGGCCGGAACCGGAAGAAGGTCGTCCTCCGCTTGCGTCACTTCCGAGGATGCGCCACTCAATGCTATTGGATGGCTAGAAGAACCGGAAGTAGTGAACTTGCCGGAACTTCTGGTGCTTGAGGAAGCTGAGGTAGGTAGGTGAAAGACCTGTCCGGTCACGCGCTGCTACCGGAAGCGTCTTAGCAGGAGATTGCTACGGCGCACGCCCAGTTTTTTTTTTTGCCACAAATACTACGTAAGATGCAAATTATATGCAAAATAGCTGCAATGCAGGGGCTCTCGTTGAACGCAAAATAATCATGTTTTACCCTACACAGGCCCCTGACACCGTCGTCTTTTGTACCCCGCTTTCGATTAAGGAGCAGAAACACTGCCCCATCTAAATTAGGCCCATGGAAGGCGAGCGGCACCTCATTCTTGTATGCAAATTAGCGGCTCCACTGCCGAAAGCTCCGCCCCACTGATAAATACGCCTGCGGTCCAGCCCCCATGCAAATGAGGCTAGGGTCCTAGAGGATCTATTCGGCTTGTGGCCGCTCGCGCCTGCGCAGTGGAAGAGGCCTCGGCCCGCCTTCCGCCGACATTGCTACTGCGCCTCCAGCAGTGCCCCGCCCGCTGCGGTCGCTCCAGCCAGGGGGCGGAGTGAAAGTAGCCGTGGGGCGGGCATGGGACTAGCCAGGCTGCGCGCCCTGAGACGCCCAGCGGGTTTTGTACTCGTTGGTGGGGCCGCCGGTCAGTCTGTGGCAGTGGGAGCGGCGGCCGCAGCGGGAGCGGCAGCAAGACGGCGAGGTGAAGGAGGGTGGGCGTCTGGCGGAGTCCGCAGTTTCAGCAGAGTCGCTGCAGCCATGGCCCCGATCAAGGTGACCGCTGGCCGAGCCGGGCCTGACATCCCCCACTCTCCCCATGCCAACCCGCGTCCCGCTGGTCTGGGGGTGTCGCCTTCTTTCCTGCCTGCCCCTCCCATCCCCTCAGAAGGCCCGCGTGGCTGCCCACCCTCCTCTCCAATGGTGGGGGCCTCACCTTCTGGGACAGTCCCGAGGCATTTTTTTTTTTTTTTTTGAGACAGAGTCTCATTCCGTCGCCCAGGTTGGAGTGCAGTGTCGCGATCTCGGCTCACTGCAACCGCCGCCTCCCGAGTTCAATCGATTCTCCAGCCTCAGCCTCCTGAGTAGCTGGGGCTACAGGCGCGAGCCACCGTGCCCGGCTAATTTTTGTATTTTTTGGTAAAGACGGGGTTTCACCATGTTGGCCAGGCTGGTTTTGACCTCCCGACCTCAGGTGATCCGCCTACCTCGGCCTCCCAAAGTGCTGGGATTACAGGCGTGAGCCACAGCGCCCGGCCTGATTTTCCTCGTCTGTCTTCTGCAACAGCTGTCCCTTAGCGACCTCGCAGGGGCTTCCCCTATCCCACCCCCTGACCTCCACTCCTCCCATGGCAAATTCCCACCATCTGCCTGTCCTTTCACTCATCTCCTGGAACCGTCCCCAGGGCCTTGGACCTTCCCCCTGCTCCTCCCAAACCCTTGTGAGACCCCTTTCCCTTTCTGCTTCATCCTGTTCCCAACCCCGGGCTCCTCAGAGACTCCGGCACCTCTGACTCTCTCTTCCTACCCTCTCTGGCCCCAGGAAGCCCTCAAGTACTCCGGGGAGACGGATCCTTCCTCCTTCAAGAGATTCCTTCTTTTGTTCCATACATCCTGGGTGTAGGGGCCTGGACACCCTACCCTAACTTTTCCACCTGCTGCTATCCTCCCTTTTCCTCCTTGTGAGGGTGGGACCCTCAGACCTGGCCAAGACCCTTTCCCTCCGTGTTTTCAGGGACTCCTCCTCATCCCCAAATGCAGCCCTCTCCCCCCCCCCCCCGCCCATTTATCCCACTCCTTTCCTGTAACCTAGACAGTGTGTTATGCAACCCTTTTGACACTTGGGGAGGCCTTCCTGCCCTTTCTCTGTTGTCACCAATGGGCCCTTAAGAGGACTAGGGCCACCTTGAAACCTGGAGGATATGGCGTAACTCGGTGCGGGCAGGCAGGGAGGGCCCCTGGAAACTCTGACAGGGCTGGAGTTTCCTGCTGGATGTCAGCCCTAGCTCCTGCAGGCGCAGCTGCCAGGCTCTCTGTTCACCTTCCCGCCTCCGGTTTGCCCCGCTGTCTCACCGCCCTTACCTTGGAGTCCTTCCTTCTAGGTGGGAGATGCCATCCCAGCAGTGGAGGTGTTTGAAGGGGAGCCAGGAAACAAGGTGAACCTGGCAGAGTTGTTTAAGGGCAAGAAGGGTGTGCTGTTCGGAGTTCCCGGGGCCTTCACCCCTGGCTGTTCCAAGGTGAGGCCCTTCCCTTCTGAGGACCAGGACCTGGGATGTTTTGTGTTGCTTTGAAGTCCTCCACATAGTCCTGACAGGAAGGCAAAAAGCATTTCAGTGCTATTGGAAAACAAGTAGAGGCTGCTGGAAGGGAGCAGCACCAGCAATGCTGGAGAAAAGCTTACTGCAATGAAATCCAGCACCCCTGTTGGTCTTGCTAAATGACAGGCACTGTGGAAGGTGCTTGGGAGTCAGATAAATAAGACATAGTTCTGCCCATGGGAAGTTCATATTCTGGACCAGAAGGCATTAAGTTTCATTCTGAGCTTCCTAGTGGCCAAGGCAAAAAGGAAATAGAATGGTTTAGACAGCCCTCATTGTTTGATCAAAGCTGTTGAGGCAGAGCAGTGAGGAGGGCCTGGAGATGAAGGGTGGGCTGGGGGGCAGATGCAGTTATCCCTTTGCTGACCCTTTATTTCCCTTCCCCAGACCCACCTGCCAGGGTTTGTGGAGCAGGCCGAGGCTCTGAAGGCCAAGGGAGTCCAGGTGGTGGCATGCCTGAGTGTTAATGATGCCTTTGTGACTGGCGAGTGGGGCCGAGCCTACAAGGCGGAAGGCAAGGTGAGATGCGGGCCTGCAGGGAGTCAGGGCCAGGTAGGAGATTATTCTTGTGACGTTTCTTTTCTCTGCAGGTTCGGCTCCTGGCTGACCCTACTGGGGCCTTTGGGAAGGTGAGTGTTCTGTGTTCCCCCAACCTCCACAGGGAGATAGCAGTATGGGGAGCAGTGGGGGCCCTTGGCCTCCTCGGGGGTTTCTGACACTTTTCTTTGTCTCTTCTTAGGAGACAGACTTATTACTAGATGATTCGTTGGTGTCCATCTTTGGGAATCGACGTCTCAAGAGGTAAAAGTGGGAGAGTCGTCCATGAGGGGAGAGTCTTCTGTGGGGGGAGAGTCCTCTGTGTGGGAAAATCGTCTGTTGGGGGAGAATCCTCTGTGGGGGGAGAGTCCTCAATGGGGAGAGAGTCTTCTGTGGAGGAGAGTCCTCTGTGAGGGAGAATCCTCTGTGGGGGGAGAATCTTCTTTTTGGGGAGAGTGCTCTGTGGGGAGAGTCCTCTGTGGGGGGAGAGTCCTCTATTGCAGGGAGTCCTCTGGTAGGGGGAGAGTCCTCTGTGGGGGAGAGTCTTCTATTGGGAGGAGTTCTCTGGTGGGGGGAGAGTCCTCTGTGGCGGTGGGGAGTCCTCTGGTGGGGGGAATCCTCTGTGGGGGAGAGTCCTTTGTGGAAAGGAGTCCTCTGTGGGGTTCTCTTGGGCCCCTGGCTCTTCACTGCCCATCTCCATGGTCTACCTCCAAGCCCAGGCTGATGCAGCTGTCTGGGCCTGTCTTTCTGGCAGATTCTCCATGGTGGTACAGGATGGCATAGTGAAGTCCCTGAATGTGGAACCAGATGGCACAGGCCTCACCTGCAGCCTAGCACCCAACATCATCTCGCAGCTCTGAGGCCCTGGGCCAGATCACTCCCTCTACCCCTCCCTATCTCACCTGCCCAGCCCCGTGCCAGGGCCCTGCAATTAGAACCTTGGCCAGATTTCTGCAATAAACGTTTGTGGCTTGTGCCCTTCTTCTTGGTTAGGAATGGCTGTTTTGCTCAGTGCCAGGCATCCTGGCGTCGTCACAGACTGGGCGAGAGCGGTCAGAGCGCATATGGGCTGAAAGGGAGAATGTAGGGGGTTTTGGCTTGATTAAGGGGGAGTCGGGGAGGGAGTTTTGAGCGAGGTATTTTTTTTTTTTTCTTTTTGAGATGGAGTTTCACTGTCGCCCACGCTGGAGTGCAGTGGCATGATCTTGCCTCACCGTAACCTCCGCCTCCTGGGTTCAAGTGATTCTCCTGCCTCAGCTTCCCGAGTAGCTGGGATTACAGGCACCCACCACCACGCCTGGCTAATTTTTTGTATTTTTGGTAGAGATGGGATTTCACCATGTTGGCCAGGCTGGCCTTGAACTCCCGACAGATGATCCACCCAACTTGGCCTCACAAAGTGCTGGGATTACAAGTGTGGGCCACTGTGCCTGGCCTCGAGGGAGGTGTTAGTGAGCACCGAGAAGGAGCCAGCAAACTGAAGAGTGAGGGGAAGCAGTCCCCACAGAGGCGGCACAGAGGGCAAGGCCCAGCCGATGCCATGTGGTACACAGCGTGGCCTTTGTGCCTGCACTCTGGGTGCTCACTGGTGCCATTTAGGCCGGAAACAGGGCGGGAACCTTGGCTCCCAGCACTCCTGCTGGGCCCAGCCCCACCGTCCTTTCAGACTTGAACCCCTCCTGGGCACACCCTCATCCCAGGAAGAGCTCAGGTCACCTTAGGAGTATCTGACAGACAGGGAGAGGGGCTCCAGCACAGCACTTGCCCAGTCCAGGAGGGCTCCCTGGGAGAAGAGTCTAGGTGAGCTGTGGGGGGGAGAAGACGCTGGTGAGGCCTGACCAGTGGTGGCTCGGTGTGAGGGGCCTCGAGCCAGGGACACCAGCAGGGTTTGGGGCTAGGGGCCATTGCTATGGCAGGCCCTGCTCCTGGGCATCTGCCTCTTGGCGCTGGGAAGCTGTGTGTGGCCGCAGGCAGTGATCGTGAGGCCCCGCTGCGTGGAGTGTAGGAGCCTGTGTGCCGCTGTCGATGCTGCCTGCCTGCTCCAGGTGTGGCAACAGCCCTCACAATAATCCGGTGAGGTGTGGGCTGCTGCTGCCTCTCAGCCACCTACATGGAGTCGGGATTCCATCACCGTGTGGAACTGCACTGTCAGGAACCACAATACCTGGTTCCCGGGGCACTTCCTGCCGAGTGGTCCCCAGGGCTTTTGAGAGGTCAGGAAGAAGGTCAAAGAGGGGCCTCCTAGAGCAAATGACGCTTGAGGCAGTGGGAGTGGTACGGGAGGCGAGGGAGCCCATAGCCTTAGGAGTGGAAGGTGGGATGGGACAGTCCCATGCAGCCCAGCACAGTGCAAGGTGGGTGTCGGGGTAGGGGGAATGTCAGGGACGAGAGGATGCCTGGTGGTCACTGGGGCCTCTGAATCTGGTAAGCAGCTTGCCTTGCACCCTACAGGCACCTTGGTCGTGGCTACCGTGTGCAGCCCCTGAGCTGGGAGGCTGAGCGAGGTACCACATGGGCAGTGGAGAGCAGGACCCATGATGAGAGCAATGCCCAGGAGGTGGGGGCGGGGTGTGCTGGGAGGGAGGGTGCATCTGGGGGGCCACTTGCTGAAGGTGGAGGGGCTGGGTGCTTATAGCCGTGTTGGTGAGAACAGACACGCAGTAGGAGGGGAGCCAGCCTCCCCGCCCAGGGTCGCAGTGCTCAGCCTTCCCAAGTCGTGCCGCCCACCGACCTCTGTCGCTGTGGTTCTCTCCCACAACCTGCCACCACTTCAGGGGTCTTGGACCAGGCCAGGGCAGGAGGCTGACTGCACTCCCAGCTTCCCTGGTAACCTGACTGCCTCTCCTCTCCCACCATACTTGGTGGCACAGCGTTGTCCTCGTGGACACGCATGGTGCAAAGCCCCCTTTTTTCCCGGATACCACCTCATAATCCTCTCATCGTACAAATGAGAAAATGGACATGGAGCTTCCTCCAGGGCACCTGTGAGCTTCATTGTCTCATCAGCAAATGGGGGGGCAGTGGTGGCTGACAGCTGACCCCATGGGCTGTGTGCCCCATTGCTCTTTCCTGCAGCCTCGTGCTGCCGGGACAGCTCCCTGCTATTGGGGAAGCCCAGCTCCATCGCTGCCACTCAGCTGTCTCCATTTCCTCTGCTCCTGGGCTCTTATCTGGGCTGGCTGAGACCAAGCAAGGCCTCTAGAGGAAGTATCCCCTCCAGGGTCCACTGCTACTGGCTGGGCCTTTAGGAAGGGTCAAAGGGGCTTCCGGGGCTGGGGTGGCCCTCCAGGACAGTCTGGTGTGGGTGGCAGTGGGGCTATGGCCGCAGTGGCACTGACTGCTGAGCATGTGGGTGAGCTTGAGGGGGGGACGTCCTTCGGTAGGGGAGGGGGGACTGGCCCTGGGAACTGCTTCAGGTCCTGGAGGACTGAAGATGAAACAGCATCTGGCAAGAGAGCCTTTCATAGCTGTCTCCAGGGTGGACAGGTGGGGCTTCAGGCCTGGAGATAAGGGCAGACCAGGCCATGGTGTCCTGGACCAGAGAGCCCTGGACGCCTGGGTTGCACCTGGCAGAGCTGTACATGTGGCCTTCCTGGGCTGCTGGTGGCTGAAGGACCGACATTAAAAAATATGACAAAATATCCTAGACCGGGCGCGGTGGCTCATGCCTGTAATCCCAGGACTTTGGGAGGCCTAGGTGGGCAGATCACTTGAGGTCAGGAGCCTGAGACCAGCCTGGCCAACATGGTGAAACCCCATCTCTACCAAAAATACAAAAATTAGCAGGGCATGCTGGTGTATGTCTGTAATCCCAGCTACCCAGGAAGCTGAGGCAGGAGAATTGCTTGAACCTGAGAAGTAGAGGTTGCAGTGAGCCGAGATCTGGCCACTGCACTCCAGCCTGAGCAACAGAGCAAGACTCTGTCTCAAAAAA
>NW_016107417.1:4209009-4214337 GCF_001604975.1 Cebus imitator | reverse complement strand
GGCATGCACCTGGAGTCCCAGCTACTTGGGAGGCTGAGGCAGGAGGATTGCTTGACCCCAGGAGTTGGACACTATAGTAAGCTATACTTGTGCCACTGCACTCCAGCCTGGGTGACAGAGTGAGACCATTCTCTAAAAGAACAAAAACAAATTAAAAAACCCACGAGCTGTTGATTGGCTCTACATTGTCCTTTGTATCACAAATACTAGGAATGTGAAAATAATGAGTGGACAGCTAATCAGAAGACTTTCAACAGTTGCCCCAGGCCTGGGCATGACTGAAGTCCCGTACCTGTGCCTCTCTGGGCCTGCACACCTTGCATAGCTCCGACTGTTCTGAGCTTTTTTTCTTTGTCTTTCTTTCTTTTTTTTTTGAGATGGAGTTTCGCTCTTGTTTCCCAGGCTGGAGTGCAGTGGTGTGATCTCGGCTCACTGCAAACTCTACCTCCCAGGTTCAAGTGATTCTCCTGCCCCAGCTTTCCGAGTAGCTGGGATTACAGGCGCCTGCCACCACGCCCGGCTAATTTTTTTGTATTTTAAGTACAGGCAGAGTTTCACAATCTTGGCCAGGCTGGTCTCGGACTCCTGACCTCAGGTATCTGCCTGCCTTGGCTTCCCAACGTTTTGGGATTACAGGTGTGAGCCACCACGTCTGGCCTTTTTTTTTCTTTTTCAGGACAGGGTCATTCAGTTGCCCAGGCTGGAGTGCAGAAGTGCTATCACAGCTTACTGTAGCCTCGACCTCCCAGGCTCAAGAGATCCTCCTACCTCAGCCTCCCTAGTAGCTGGGACTACAGGCATGTATCACCATACCGGCTGATTTTTTTGTATTTTTTGTAGAGCCAGGGTTTGCTATGTTGCCCAGGCTGGTCTTGAACTTCTGGGTTCAAGTGATCCTTGGCCTCCCAAATTGCTGTAATTACAGGCATAAGCCAGGTGTCCTCCTTCGTTATCTTTTTCTCAAGGGTTACAAGGAACCCTTGGAGTCCTTCCAAGGGTCCTAAATGACCCCCTGCTCCCACCTAGGAGGTATTATAGTCTGTGGGTTCACCAGGCTTTGGGCTCAGACCTCCAGAGCCTCCAGAGTGCGAGTCCTAGCCTGCTCCCGAGAAGCTGGGTGACCTTGGCAGCCCATTTCATTTCTCTTGACCCTACTTCCCTCATCTTTAAAGCGGGAAGAATCCAATCCACCTCATGCGTTGTTGTTCTCATCGAATGGGACAATTGATGTAAAGCATTTGGCAAGGCGCCCAGCACACTCAAGAAGTAATTAAGTCCTGGGGCTGGGCGCTGAGCCTCAGGCCTGTTCACCCAGCACTTAGGGAGGCTGAGGCGGGAGTAGCACTTGAGGTCGAGTTAGAGACCAGCCTGGCACCATAGTGAGACCCTGTCTGTACAAAAAATAAAGTAATTAGGTGGGTGTGGCGGCTCGTGCCTGTAGTTCTAGCTATTCCAGAGGCTGAAGTGGGAAAATCACTTGAACCCAGGGGGCCAAGACTGCAGTGAGCTATGATTATGCCACTGCACTCCAGCTTGGGCAATAGAGCGAGACCCTGCCTCAAAAAAAAAAAAAAAAAAAAAAAAAGCTCAATAAAAGGTTATTTGAAAGATAAAAATCGGGCCAGCCACAGTGGCTCTTGCCTGTAATCCCAGCACTTTGGGAGGCTCAGATGGGAGGATCACCTGAGGTCAGGAGTGCGAGACCAGCCTGGCCAACATGGTGAAACCCCGTGTCTACTAAAAATACAAAAATTAGCCAGGTGTGGTGATGCATGCCTGTAATCCCAGCCACTCGGGAGGCTGAGGCAGGAGAATCACTTGAACCTGGGAGGCGGATGTTGCAGTGAGCCAAGATTGCGCCATTGCACTCCAGCCTGGGTGACAGAGTGAGACCCTCTCTCAAAAAAAAAAAAAAAAAAAAGAGGATAAAAATCTCTATCCTCTGCCATGCCATACAGTAGGGAAGTAGCTGAGAGTTAAGGGTCAAATCCCAGTCCTGTTGTCAATGCTTCCTGTGACTGTGCCTCTCTGAGCCTCAGTTTTCTCATCAGTAGCATGGGAATAATGACCCTGCTTGTTACCTGTTGTATGCAGACCCCAAGGGTTCTCCACACATTGCCCAGTGCCTGCAGCCTCACAGGTTAAGGAGCTGGGAAGACATCATCAGGGGGAGTTTTCTTTTCTTTTTTTTGAGAAGGAGTCTCGTCTTGCCCTGTCACCCAGGCTGGAATGCAATGGCGCAATCTCGGCTTGCCACAACCTCTGCCTCCGGGTTCAAGCGATTCTCCTGCCTCAGCTTCCCGAATAGCTGGGACTACAGGTGCATGCCACCATGCCCAGCTAATTTTTGTATTTTTTAGTAGAGATGGGGTTTTGCTATGTTGGCCGGGCTGGTCTTCAACTCCTGACCTCATGATCTGCCCACCTCAGCCTCCCAACATGCTGGGATTACAGGCATGAGCCACCACTCCCGGCCTATCAGGGAGTTTTTAGTGAGCCCTAAGGGAGTCAAATCTGGGCTTCTGAGACAAAGAAAAAGTTGGAGGGTCCTGGTGTTCCTGGCCTAGACCAGGCTTGGGCTACAGCATGAAGGTGCTGTGATCAGGGGAAGTGGAGGCTACTGGCCCCAATGGGACATACTCTACTGGGCGTGCTTGGGGTTTGGTGACACAGGCATTGAGGAGTGACAGCAGAGAGTGAAATGTATGCATGGATATAACTCCTGGAGAAGTTCCGGTAGCATCTACGTGAAGGCAGATTCTTGGTGTTAATAAGCATTCATATTGGCTTGCCATGTGATTATATTGTATCATCAACTCTCACCCCTGGAGTTGGGAATCTTGTCTTTTTTTATTTTATTTTTCAAAGATGGGGTTTCACCATGATGACCAGGCTGGTCTTGAACTCCTGACCCCAGGTGATCCACCCACCTCAGCCTCCCAAAGTGCTAGGATTACAGGCATGAGCCACCGCGCCTGGCCAAGGGAATCTTGTCTTTTTACCTAACATGGGTAAGGAGCCCTGGTCAGTGTGGGGAACAAAGACAATACTCAACACGTGTTTTGGGAAGAAGTAAAGAAGTGAAGGCCGGGTGCAGTAGCTCACACCTGTAATCCCAGTACTTTGGGAGGCTGAGGTGGGTGGATCACCTGAGGTCAGGAGTTTGAGACCAGCCAGGCCAACATGGTAAAATCCCATCTCTACTAAAAATACAAAAATTAGCCGGATGTGGTGGCAGGCGCCTGTAATCCCCGCTACTCGGGAGCCTGAGGCAGGAGAATCCCTTGAACCCAGGAGGCAGAGGTTGCAGTGAGCCAAGATCTCTCCACTGCATTCCAGCTTGGGCGACAGAGTGAGATTCCATCTCAAGGGGAAAAAAAAAGTGAAGGCAGGGAAGGACAGAGGAAGCCACCCTTTCCCTAGCTTCCTGGACACTGGTTTCCATTGTTTGAGCATAAACGTGACCATAGCAGGTCTGAATTAGACCTGGATTTGCTTGGGAGTGACATAAATCCCTAAATACCAGTGACTTGAAACAGAGGCTTAGGGCCAGGTGCGGTGGCTCACGCCTGTAATCCTAGCACTTTGGGAGGCAGAGGCCAGTGGATCACTTGAGGTCAGGAACAATGCTCAGATAACCAAAAATTATCTGAACATAGCGATTCATGCTTGTAGTCCCAGTTACTAGGGAGGCTGAGGCAGGAAGATCACTTGAACCCAGGAGGTGGAGGCTGGTAGTGAGCCATGATAATGCCACTGTATTCCAGCCTGGGTGACAAAACCTGTCTCAAAAAAGAAAATCCACCTTTACGTTAGTGGTGATGGTTGCACAGCTTGGTGAATATATTAAAAACCGCTGACTTGTTTACTTTAATTAAAAAAAAAAATAGAGACAAGGTCTCATTATATTGCCCAGGCTGGTCTCAAACTGGCCTCAAGTAACCCTTCCGCCTCAGCCTCACATAGTGCTGGGATTACAGGTATGAGCCCCCACGCCCAGCCTTTGTACACTTTTATGGGCTGAATTTTATGATAGGTGAATTGTATGTCAATTTGGCAAATCTGTCTTTGATGAAGCCGAACCGTGTGGCCCAGTTCCCACAGGGACTAATTCAGGGAAGGGACAGGGAACTAGGAGAGAGGGCTGTTGTCCTCAGCTGCGGGTCTGACTGAAGGTCGGAGTGATTTGGGCAGGGGCCTCCCAGAGGGGAACACGGTCTGGTTGATGCTGAAGAGGGAGGAGCCTGGAGGACCCACGACTGGGAATCAGGGTGACTTTGGCGTTGCAGGGAATGGGGACAGAGGCTTGGAGAGAAGTCACTGGGGAGATGAGGGGACCACACAGGGATCTGGGCCAGCTTCATATGAACCAAACCCCTCCCAAGGCTGATGGGAAGGGCAGGGTAGTGAGCAGCCCCTAGGAGACATGGAGCCCTTGAAGTCCCTCTGCTCAGAGGTGACCCTCGAGTGGCCCACACTGCTTGCTGTCTGTCCAATGTCCTTTCTCTGTCTCCCTGACTAGCAAAACTCATAATTTTTATTTAGACACATGGCAGCCTGGAAATGTAGTTGATACTTCTCAGCTCCCCTTGTGGCTAGTGTGACCATGTGACTCGGTCCTGTCCATGAGATGTAAGTGGAAGGGATACATGGCAGCTTCCAGAAAAGCCTTCTTGACAGACAGCTGGCATGTGCCTTTTTTTTTTTTTTTGAGATGGAGTTTCACTCGTTTCCCAGGCTGGAGTGCAATGGCACAGTCTCTGCTCACTGCAACCTCCACCTCCTGTGTTCAAGTGATTCTTCTGCCTCTGCTTCCCGAATAGCTGGAATTACAGGCGCCCACCACCACGCCTAGTTGATTTTTGTATTTTTAGTAGAGACAGGGTTTCACCATGTTGGCCAGGCTGGTCTTGAACTCTTGACCTCAGACGATCCGCCCACCTCAGCCTCCCAAAGTGCTGGAATTACAGGCGCAAGCCACTGTGTCTGGCAGGCATGGGCCTTTATGTCCTGTTCCTCATTTCCTCCTTGCTGGCTGGAATGCTGAATGTGACAGCTGGAACTCAAGCAGCCACAGTGGTAAGTAAAGTCGTGTTTAAAATGGCAGAGCAGCAAGACGGAAGGAATAATCACGCGGCGGCCTACTGGCTCAGCGTCTCTCGTGCATACCTGTGAGCTCAGCCTTTGTTTTCTTTTTGTTTTTGTGTTTTTGAGACACAACGTCTCTCAGTGTTGCCCAGGCTGGTCTCAAACTCTTCGGCTCAAGTGATCCTCTTGTCTTGGCTTCCCAAAGTGCTGGGATTACAGGCATGAGACACTATGCCTGGC
>NW_016107417.1:4201512-4207442 GCF_001604975.1 Cebus imitator | reverse complement strand
AAAAAAAAAAAAAAAAAAAAAAATGAGTAGAATTGGGGGGCGAAGGGGGTTGTGGGTAGAGAGAGGCTGGGAGATTGTGAGCTCTCAGAGCCAGAGGAGGGTGAGATTTCAGCCTCAGCTGCCATACTTGCCCCATTCTCTTCTGAGCCCGACTTTCCTGTCCTCTGAAATGGGAGTTCATTTATTCAAAAACACACACACACACAATCTGCCTTTAGTATCTTGGCTCCACCACTTCCTGGCTGTGTGGTCTTAAGCAAGTGACTTAACTGCTCTGGGCATCAATTTTTTCATTGTAAAATGGGGATAACCAATAGCTCCTGTATTTTACAGCTGAGGAGGGGATTAAGTGATTGAGACGTGTAAAGTGCTTAGAATGGAGCCCAGCACAGATCAGTGGGCAGCGGACAGCAGTGCTCTCATGGACCCAGCGGGCTCAGCACAATTGCAGTGCTGTCTGCGCTGCAATTGTGAGTGGGCCCATGATGGCTTCCACTGAGAGGGGAGGGCAAAGCAAACACGCGAAGGCGGCCATAGAGTGGAACCCTGTTGTGGGAGGAGGATGGGGGCTGCTTTACAAGAGAAAGGACTTTTCTTTTTTTTGAGACAGGATCTCAGTTTGTCATCCAGGCTGAAGTGCAGTGGCATGATCAGAGCTCATTGCAGTCTTGCGCTCCTGGGCTCAAGTGATCCTCCTGCCTCAGCTTCCCTTGTTGCTGGGACGACAGGTGTGTTCCATCATGCAAGGCTAATTTTTGGATTTTTTTGTAGAGGTGAGGTGTCACCATGTTGTCCAAGTTGGTCTTGAACTTCTGGGCTCAAGCGATCCTCTTGCCTCCACCTCACAAAGTACTCGGGAGACTGAGGCAGGAGAATCGCTTGAACCCGGGAGGCGGAGGTTGCAGTGAGCCAAGATCGTGCCGTTGCACTCCAGCCTGGGCAACAAGAGCGAAACTGTGTCTCCAAAAACAAAAAACAAACAAACAAAAAACAAAGTGTTGGGAGTGTAGGTGTGAGCGACTGTGCTGGGTCACGAGAAAGGAGTGGTTGAGGGACCAGGATGGGAGAAGGGACTGGTGTTGGACAGGGTGTGTGTGTATGTGTGAATGTGTGTGTCTGAATGTGTGCATGTGTGATTGTGTGAATATGAGTGTGAGCGTGTAAGTATGTGTGACCATAAAGTGTGTCTGTGTGCGTGTGAGCATATGGGTGTGTGTCTGAGTGTGTGTGACTGTGTATGACTGTGAGTGTGTGTGACCATGCGAGAGTCTGTGAATGTGAGTGGGTGAGCATGTATGAACATGTGTGTGTGCATGTGTGAATGTGAGCATGTATGAGTGTGAGCACGGTGTGTGAGCATGTTTGTGTATGTGTGAGCATGTGTGAATGTGAGTGTGAATGTGAGCGTGTGTGAATGTATGGGTGTGCAAGCATGTGTAAATGTGTGTGTGTAAGCATGTGTGAATGTGTGAGCGTGTGTGAATGTGAGTGTGAGCATGTGTGAATGTGTATGAGTGAGCATGTGTAAATGTGTGTGTGAGCATGTGTGAATGTGTGAGCATGTGAATGTGAGCATGTATGAATGTGCGTATGAGCATGTGTATGTGTAAGTATATGTGTGTGAGCATGTTTGAGTGTGAGAGCATGTGTGACTGGACACTTGAATGTGAGCATGTGTGAATGTGTGAGCATGTGTGAATGTGAGTGTGTAAGCATGTGTGAATGTGTGTGTGAATGTGTGTGAAGTGTGGATGTATGTCAGTGTGTGTGAATGTGTGTGAATGTGTGAATGTATGTCAGTGTGTGTGAATGTATGTGTGAATGTGGGTGAGCGTGTGTGAGCATGTGTGAATGTGAGTGTGTAGGGAGTTGAGGAGGGTGTGACTCAGATGTTGAGTCCCAGGCTGAGGCATGGGCGATACAGAGGTGCAGAGTAGGGAGCGTGATTGAGCAACCACTGTGGCCAGAGCAGAGGGAGGAGGAAGGATGAGGTCAGGGTGATGAGGGGCCCCTCTCCAGGGCCTTGAAGGTCATGGTGAGCGGGTGAGTCACCAAAACACAGGGAAAAACCACTGGAGAGCTTTAAGCTGGGCAGGACCATGAGCCAGGCAGTTTCTGAGTGACTTCTTGAGTGTGGGGTGGAGGGGTGAAAGCTGCCTGGAGGAGGACTGCGGCCTGTGGTCCAGCATGGCTTGGAAGTAGAGGGAGAGGCACAGCACGTGCCCCTGGAGCATGGGAGTGTCTGGGGAGAACAGGAAGGGAGAGCCGGCTAGTGTCAGGTAGTGGGGGCTGGGCTGGGCTTCAGTCTTCATTTGGGGGACCCCAGGCCCTGCAGGCTGCACTCTGAGTCACGGGCATCTGGATGGGCACTGGGTAGGTGGCCCTGGACCCCACCCTTCCTGGCTGTGGCTTCCCACTGCCTCCTGCCACCTTGGGACCACTGCCCTGGGCATGACTGCTCTAGTCCAACCCCAGCTCCACTGTTTTTGCCCTCAAGTGGTGGGTGGGGAGGCGCCCTCTTCTCAGACACTTGGTGCACACCCAGGCACCAGAGTGTCAGCTGCCCACAGGCTTTGGAGGCTGTTTTTCGTTTTTTGAGCCTGGGGCCCTGAATCATCTGGTTAGAGAGCTGGGCCCCAGCCAGGCCACAAGGGTGCCAGGCCACGAGGGGTGCAATCTTGGCTCACTGCAATCTCCGCCTCCCAGTTTCAAGCAATTCTCATGCCTCAGCCTCTCACCTGGCACCTGCCACCATGCCTGGCTAATTTTTGTAATTTTTAGTAGAGACGGGGTTTCTCCATATTGGCCAGGCTGCTTGAACACCTGACCCTCAGCGTTGGGATTACAGGCGTGAGCCACTGTGTCTGGCTTCTTATGTACTCTTGACATTGTTTTTTTCTTGAGACAGGATCTTGCTCTGTTGCCCAAGCTTGAGTGCAGTAGTGTGATCACAAGTCACTGCAGCCTTGACCTTCCTGGCTCAAGTGATGCTCCCACCACAGCTTCCAGAGTAGCTGGGACCACAGGGACCCACCACCACGCCCAGTTAATTTTTTAGTTTTTTTCATACAGATGGGGTCTTGCTATATTGCCCAGGCTGGTCTCTAACTACTGGGCTGGGGCGATCTTCCTGCCTTGGCCTCTCATGTTGCTTGGATGACAGGCATGAGCCACCACACCCAGCCTCATTCTTGACATTTTTGATCATGTGCAAGTATCTTAAAATTTTTTTTTTTTTGAGACAGAGTCTTGCTCTATCGTCTAGGCTGGAGTGCAATGACACGATTTCTGCTCACCGCAACCTCCACCGCCTGGGTTCAAGCAATTCTCCTGCCTTAGCCTCCCAAGTAGCTGGGATTACAGGCGCCCGCCACCATGCCTGGCTAATTTTTTGTATTTTTAGTAGAGATGGGGTTTCACCACGTTCGCCAGGCTAGTCTTGAATTCCTGACTTCAAGTGATCCACCTGCCTTGGCCTTCCAAAGTCTGGCCTGGCCTGAAAAAAATTTTAAAGGAAAAATCCAGGGACCACTTCCGCCCTTTTAAGAACACCCCTCAACACCTAATTGAGCCCCAGAATCCCCAGGTCTCACCATCAGCTGATGAGGGGAGCCCCTCTCTGGCCTCCCACTCCTCCCGGCAGACTCCCTCTGCCTGGCTCAGCTGAAGCGAGTCAGATAACCAGATGGAGGTGCAACCAGGCTTGTCTGGAGTGAGGGATGTGAGAGTGATAGAGACACGGCCCTACCCCTGAGGCCTGAGGAAGGGCGTGACTCAGAGATCCTGAGCAAGATGGAGGCCCTCAGCCACCAGGTGAGCCTCTGTCACAGCACTTGGCTAACCCTGCAGGAGCTGCTTCACCTGCCCAGGACAAGTGCCCCTGAGGGATGCCTGCACAGTGTGGATATGCAAATAGGAATACGCTTTGCTGAGTGGACTGATGCTTGATATTATTATTATTTTGCCATTATAAAATAATTTATTGCCGGACGCAGTGGCTCAAGCCTGTAATCCCAGCACTTTGGGAGGCCGAGGCGGGTGGATCGCGATGTCAAGAGATCAAGACCATCCTGGTCAACATGGTGAAACCCCATCTCTACTAAAAATACAAAACATTAGCTGGGCTTGGTGGCGCGTGCCTGTAATCCCAGCTACTCAGGAGGCTGAGGCAGGAGAATTGCCTGAACCCAGGAGGCAGAGGTTGTGGTGAGCCGAGATCGCGCCATTGCACTCCAGCCTGGGTAACAAGAGTGAAACTCCGTCTCAAAAAAAAAAAAAATAATAATAATTTATTAAAATTCGAGAAGGGATGGGTTGGGTGTGGTGGCTCATGCCTGTAATCCCAGCACAGTGGGACCTGAGGCAGGTGGATCACTTGAGGTCATGAGTTTGGGACCAGCCTGGTATACATGGTGAAACCCCGTCTCTACTAAAAATACAAAAATTAACCAGGCGTGGTGTTGGTGAGTGCCTGTAGTCCCTCGGGAGGCTGAGGCATGCGAATTGCTTGAACCCAGAGCAGAGATTGCGGTGAGCTGAGATCGCACCACTGCACTCCAGCCTAGGCAACAGAGTGAGTAAGATGCTGACTCCAAAAAAAAAAAAAAAAAAAAAAAGCTGGGCATGGTGGCTCATGCCTGTAATCCCAGCACTTCGGGAGGCCAAGGTGGGCAGATCATGAGGCCGAGAGATCGAGACCATCCTGGCCAACATGGTGAAACCCCATCTCTACTAAAAACAAAAATTAGCTGAGTGTGGTGGCGAGCACCTGTAGTCCCTGCTACTCGGGAGGCTGACGTAGGAGAATCACTTGAACCCGGGAGGCAGAGGTTTCAGTGAGCTGAGATTGCGCAGCCTGGCGACAGAGCAAGACTCCATCTCAAAAAAAAAAAAAAAATTCGGAAAGGGTTAATTCAGCATACTTTTTTTGGGGGGGGCAGGGGATACGGAGTCTCACTCTGTCACCCAGTCTGGAGTGCAGTGGCACGATCTCAGGTCACTGTAACCTCTGCTTCCTGGGTTCACATGATTCTCCTGCCTCAGCCTCCTGCGTAGCTGGGACTACAGGCATGCGCCATGACACGGCTAAATTTTGTATTTTTAGTAGCGATGGGGTTTCACTATGTTGGCCAGGCTGGTCTTGAACTCATGACCTCAGGTGATCCGCTTGCCTCGGCCTCTCAAAGTTCTGGGATTTACAGGCGTGAGCCACCTACCTGGGGTTTTGTTTGTTTGTTTGTTTGTTTTGAGACTAAGTTTTTCTTTCATTGCCCAGGCTGAAGTGCAACGGTGCAATCTCAGCTCACTGCAATCTCCGCCTCCTGGGTTCAAGCAATTCTTCTGCCTCGGCCTCCGGAGTAGCTAGGATTACAGGCCCATGCCGCCACATCTGGCTAATTTTTGTGTTTTTAGTAGAGTGGGGGTTGGCCAGTCTGGTCTCGAACTGCTAACCTCGTGATCTCCCCCCCTCAGGATCCTGAAGTACTGGGATTACAGGCATGAGCCACTGTGCCCGGCCTGGTATAGAATTAAAAAAAAAACTTTTTAGATTCAGGGCTATGCGTGCAGCTTTGTTATCTAGGTAAACTCATGCCATGGGGGTTTGTTGAACGGATTATTTTGTCACCTAGGTATTAAGCCCAGTACCCAATAGTTATTTTTCCTGCTCCTCCCCCTGTGCCCCTCTCCAAGCTTAAGTAGGCCCCAGTGTCTGCTGCTCCCCTCTTTGTGTCCGTGTGTTCTCATTTAACTCCCACCTATGAGGGACAACATGTGGTGTTTGCTTTCCTGTTCCTGCTTTTGTTTGCTAAGAATAATGGCCTCCAGCTCCATCCATGTCCCACAAAGGACGTGATCTCTTTCTGTTTCATGGCTGCATAGTATTCCGTGGTATATATGTACTATATTTTCTTCCTTTTTTTTTTTTTTTG
>NW_016107417.1:4198331-4200307 GCF_001604975.1 Cebus imitator | reverse complement strand
TTTTTTGAGACAGAGTCTTGCTCTGTTGCCCAGTCTGGAGTGCAGTGGCATAATCTCAGCTCACTGCAACCTCTGCCTCCTGGGTTCAAGCGATTCTTTTGCCTCAGCTTCCTGAGTAGCTGGGATTAAAGGTGCCTGCCATGACACCTGGCTAGGTTTTTTTTTTGATATGAAGTGTCACTCTGTCTCCCAGGCTGGAGTGCAGTGGTGCGATCTCGGCTCACTGCAACCTCTGTCTCCCGGGTTCAAGTGATTCTCCTGCCTCAGCCTCCCGAGTAGCTGGGATTACAGGCGTGTGCCACCACACCCAGTTTTTGTATTTTTAGTAGAGATGGGGTCTCACCATGTTGGTCGAACTCTTGACCTCATGATCCACCTGCCTCAGCCTCCCAAAGTGCTGGGGTTACAGGCTTGAGCCATCTTGCCCAGCCTGTACCGAATTTTCTTTATGCTGTCTACCTTTGATGAGCATTTCGGTTGATTTTATTATTATTTTTAAGAGGTGGGGACTTGCCCTGTCACCCGGGCTGGAGTGCAGTGGTGTGATCGTAGCTCACCCACCTCAGCCTCCAGAGTCGCTGAGATTACAAAAGTGATCCACTACGCCTGGCTTGGATCTTTGATATTATTGATACTAAAGATAATAATCAGGCCAGGCTCAGTGGCTCACACTTGTAATCCCAGGACATTGGGAGGCTGAGGTAGGCAGATCACCTGAGGTCAGGAGTTTGAGACCAGCCTGGCCAACATGGTGAAACCCTGTCTCTTCAAAACACACACACACACACACACACACACCAGCAAAAAACCCCACAAAAATTAGCCAGACATGGTGGTGTACACCTGTAATCCCAGCTACATGGGGGCTGAGGCAGGAGAATTGCCTGAACCCAGGAGGTTGAGGTTGAAGTAAGCTGAGATCACTCCAGCCTGGGCGATAGGGGGAGCCTCCGTCTCAAAAAAAAAAATAATAATAATCACCCCCACCCAGGGACATTTCATGAAGGCTTGTGGGGTTAAGTTACTTAATCTGTCTGTTCCCTCCTCTATAAAGTGAAGATAATCCATGGTCCTTATTTCTCAGACTAGTCGAGAGCAAACAAGTTAGTAAGTGTAAAGCACTTACAACCACGTCTCACTGAAGGAGAGCCCGTGTTTGCTACGATGTGATCATCATTATACCAGATTTCATCAAATCTAAGATGTTGGCCAGGCGTGGTGGTGCATGCCTGTAATCCCAGCACTTTGGGAGGCCAAGACAAGCAGATTGCTTGAGACCAGGAGTTTAAGACCAGCCTGGGCAACGTGGTGAAACACCATCTTTACAAAAAATACAAAAATTAGGGCCGGGCACGGTGGCTCAAGCCTGTAATCCCAGCACTTTGGGAGGCCGAGGCGAGTGGATCACGAGGTCAGAAGATGGAGACCATCCTGGTCAACACGGTGAAACCCCGTCTCTACTAAAAATACAAAAAATTAGCTGGCATGGTGGCTCGTGCCTGTAATCCCAGCTATTCAGGAGGCTGAGGCAGGAGAATTGCCTGAACCCAGGAGGCGGAGGTTGCGGTGAGCCGAGATCGCGCCATTGCACTCCAGCCTGGGTAACAAAAGCGAAACTCCGTCCCCCCCCCCCAAAAAAAATACAAAAATTAATCCAGCATGATGGTGCATGTCTGTGGTCCCAGCTACTGGGGAGGCTGAGGTGGGAGGACCCCTTGAGCCAGGGAGACCCAGGCTGCAGTGAGCTGTGATTGCATCACTGCACTCCAGCCTTGGTGACAGAGAGAGATCCTGTTTAAAACAAAAAAACTGAGGCCGGGCGCAGTGGCTCAAGCCTGTAATCCCAGCACTGTGGGAGGCCGAGGCAGGTGGATCATGAGGTCAAGAGATCGAGACCATCCTGGTCAACATGGTGAAACCCCGTCTCTACTAAAAATACAAAAAATTAGCTGGGCATGGTGGCGTGTGCCTGTAAT
>NW_016107417.1:4195085-4196341 GCF_001604975.1 Cebus imitator | reverse complement strand
TCAGGAGGCTGGGGCAGGAGAATTGCCTGAACCCGGGAGGCAGAGGTTGCGGTGAGCCGAGATCGCGCCATTGCACTCCAGCCTGGGTAACAAGAGCGAAACTCCGTCTCAAAAAAAAAACAAAAAAAACAAAAAAAACTAAGATGTCATGGATTATAAAAATGTCACTGAGAAAAAAGAATGCTGCCAGTTAACGATGTCCCAAGTTTCTTTCATCACTAGAATTTCTTTTATATTTCCCGAAAGAGCTGTTTGACTTAAATGTAGATTCGCATCATATATAATTCTCATGCACACATAAAAAGGATAATAGAAGCAAAATAAATTGGTTACCATGTTCAGAAAACTCCTTCATATTTAGAGTTCGACTCGTGTGAATCATTTGGTCTGAGAGTCATGATGTCTGCGTCTCCCTGCCACGTCCTCCTCTGAGCCCTTGAGAGTTCTAGGGAAAGCGGCACTGCTCAAAACATTCTATAAAACAGTCGTATACCAGCCAGGAGCTCTGAAGCCAGCTTTGCAATTGTGCAAAGGAAGTGGAGCTGACTTTTCACTCTGCTTTGGGAGTATCACTGACAAGCCTGGTTGCCTTCCCCTGGGGTTTCCCACCATTTGGGTCCCAGGGCTAAAAAGGGATCTGATTTTGCCCCTAGGGTTTTCTTCCAAGCTGCTGACACTCTTCTGAAGGATTTGATGCTGGCGCTTTTGAAGTGAAGGTCATGGCAATGATGTTGGGACTGCAGCTAGCCAGACAGCAACTCTACCATGTCAGCTCACTTCAAAGATGTAGAGGATTTGACCTTACCTGGAGCTGAGACAAAAATAAAAAAATAAAGAAAAACAAAAAAGAAAAAAGAGGAAAAAGAAACAGATGTAAAATGTGGGCTGCCTGCGGCGGCTCACGCCCTGTCATCCCAGCACTTTAGGAGGCCAAGGTGGGAGGGTCACTTGAGCCCGGGAGTTCGAGACCAGCCCGGGCAACATAATGATACTCTGTCTCTACAAAAAACAAGCAAAAAATTTAGCCAGGAGTAGTGGCACACACCTGTGGTCCCAGTTACTCAGGAGGCTGAAGTAGGAGGATTGCTTAAGCCTGGGAGGCTGAAGTTGCAGTGAGCTGTGATCTTGCCACTGAATTCCAGCCTAGGTCACAGATTTTTTTTCTCTTAAAAAAAAAAAAGTGAAATGTGAACATTAAGCATCTCGGAACAGATAAAACATGCATAATTTCCCATCTTTTTTTTTTTTTTTTTTTT
>NW_016107417.1:4179463-4194746 GCF_001604975.1 Cebus imitator | reverse complement strand
GCTAATTTTTTTGTATTTTTAGTAGAGACGGGGTTTCACCGTATTGACCAGGATGGTCTCGATCTCTTGACCTCGTGATCCACCCGCCTCGGCCTCCCAAAGTACTAGGATTACAGGCTTGAGCCACCGCGCCCGGCCTCAATTTTTGTATTTTTTAGTAGAGACTGGGTTTCACCATCTTGGCCAGGCTGGTCTCAAACTCCTGACCTTGTGATTCACCCACTTTGGCCTCCCAAAGTGCTGGGATTACATGTGTGAGCCACCTTGCCCAGCCAATTTCCAGTCTTTATACTGACCATGCTTCCAGCTGCCTCAGAGCAGTGGAACATTTCCTGCTGCCTGGAATACCCTCCCTTCCTCTCCACTTTGCCCTGTTAACCCAGCCATCCCTGATCTCATGCCTCCTCCAGGATGCCTTCCCTGATCATCCTGCAAAGGTCAAATCCCCTCCCCTTCATAGCACATAGTACCACTACAATCGTCTCGAGTGTGCAGAGAATGGGGTGGGGTGAGGTCACCGGGGCAATGCTCCCTTCTGTCTGGGGTTCAGGGGAGGCTTCTTGGAGGAGAATCTGAACCAGGCTTCCCAGGCTGGGGTGTGGTTTGGATTAGTTTGAGAAACATCGAGGGGAAAGGGAAGGATGCTGCAGTGAGTGAAGCCTGGCATTTGGGAAGATGGGTGTGTGGGTGCCCAGACTCACCACGCAAGGCCCAGGGCCTTTTGAGGCCCTTGAAGGTCCTAGGCTGGAGTCATCCTTCCCCATTTCAGTTTGAGAAAATAAGGCCCAGAGAGGTGAAGGACTGTCCCACCATTGCCCGTGGAGCCAGGACAGCTGTGGCCCTTCCCCCTGCCAACCTCTGGGCCTCCAGCGGAGATGCTGGGAGGATGCAGGGAGGTGAGGTTGGGGCTGAGTTACAGGCCCGCCTGCACCCGGAAGGAGGAAGCTGCACGGGGTGTCTGTGGCTGGCCCCAGGGATCCCCCACTCGGGGACTTCCTCTTCCTCTCCCCGCAGGTGCAGCTGCCACAGCGAGACGGGCACCCTCACCCGGGCATGGAGGGGGGCAAGGGGCCCAGGCTCAGAGACTTCCTGAGTGGGAGTCTGGCTACCTGGGTGAGGGGCAGGTGGCAGCGGGTTGGGGAGGGGAAATGAGCCCCAGCCACAGGCTGGTGTTGGGGCTGGCTGGGGGAGGATGAGGCAGAGCCAGGCCGGAGGGGAGGGCTGGGTTCAAGTGTCGAGGATGGAGATATGGGAGGGAGGGGGGGTTGTGGTGAGGGAAGAGGGGCCAGAGGCACTCAGAGGACGGTGGGGGTGTGCTTGGGGTCACTGGGGCAGGCCAGAGGGGCTCAGGGTTCACTCTGCTGGTCGGCTGACCCCTCTGGGCTCCTCACAGGCGCTGGGACTGGCCGGGCTGGTGGGGGAGGCGGAGGAGTCGGAGGGGGAAGAAGAGGAAGAGGAGGAAGAGGGGCCCCTTTGCTCAGAGAAGAGGTTCCTGCGCCTCAGCGATGGGGCCCTGCTCCTCCGGGTGCTGGGCATCATGTAAGGGGCATTGGGCAGGGGCGGTGGCAGGGAAGGATCTGAGGGGAGGGGAAGCTGGTGGGCGGAGCCTGATGGGCAGCGGGCAGGGCTTGAGGGACGGTTGGCCAGGCCTGTTGACAAGAGGCGGGTGCTCGATCCCACCTCCCTCTCATAGTGCCCCCAGCTCCCGAGGGGGACCTCGGATGCTCAGGGGCCATGATGGGCCTGCTGCCTGGCGAGTGTGGAACCTGCACCACCTGTGGGGCCGACTAAGGGACTTCTACCAGGTAAGGGGTCTCAAGGGAAAGGTGGAGACAGGAGGGAAGAGGAGCTTCTTTGGGAAGGTCCCTCATAGTCTGCCCCTCTGACTCCAGGAGGAGCTGCGGCTGCTGATCCTGTTGCCACCCCCAGACCTCCAGACACTGGGGTTTGACCCCCTCTCAGGTGCTCTCCCCACTCACCCTCTCCTGCCTCTGCCCCAGCACTACCCCCCACACTGCCCAGTTAACCCCTTGGGGCATGTGCCCTGCAGAAGAAGCGATGGAGCAGCTAGAAGGCGTTCTTCGGCTACTGTTGGGGGCATCGGTACAGGTGAGCCGGTGGGGGAAGGGAAAATTGGGGTCAAGCTTTGGTGACAGAGGAGGGAGATCCTGCTCCAGCTCCCATTCCTGTCGCCCCTCCCCTTCCTTAGTGTGAGCACCGGGAACTCTTTATCCGCCACATCCAGGGCCTCAGTCTTGAGGTCCAGAGCGAGCTGGCCGCTGCCATCCAGGAGGTACTGAGGCGGGTCGGCCGCCCAGACTGGTATGGCACCTGGGACGCCCTTGCCACACCGCTTCTTCCACTGAACTGCTCTCCCTGCGTTCCAGGTGACCCAGCCGGGGGCTGGCGTGGTGCTGGCACTGTCTGGGCCAGAGCCTGGGGAGCTGGCACCTGCCGAACTGGAGATGCTGTCCCGGAGCCTGATGGGGATGCTGTCAAGGCTGGCACGGGAGCGTGACCTGGGGGCCCAGGTAGGGGCAGCAGGGGCATCGTGGCTGGAGGACCATCAGGGAGCCGGTTGTGCAAGGGAGATGGAAGCTGGGGGCCCAGGTATGGGGTTGTGGTCTGAGGTCTCGGGACTGTCAAAATCAGATGGCCCAAGACCCCAGACCACAACCCCATGACTGGTATTGTGGCTGGGGGTCAATGTGCAGAGGCATTGAATAAGTTAATTCTGACCCTTGACCCCTGACTTCCTATAGCGGCTGGCTGAACTGCTGCTGGAGCGAGAACCCCTTTGCTTGAGGCCTGAGGTTCCTTCTAGGGCTCCCGCCGAGGGCCCCTCGCACCACCTGGCCCTGGAGCTGGCCAACGCCAAGGCTCAGCTGCGACGTCTGCGGCAGGAGCTGTGAGTGTGCGCAGCCTGGGAAGGGGGCTGAATGGAGAGGGGCAGGTTAAGCCTGGATGGGACCCTAGCCCTGGTGGCTACGGAGGGGATCAGGCCTGGGAACGGCTGGGGGTTGTGGACCCCAGACCCTCTCCAGCTGCTCCTTCCCTCCAGGGAGGAGAAGGCAGAGCTGCTGCTAGACTCCCAGGCCGAGGTGCAGGGTTTGGAGGCCGAAATAAGAAGGCTCCGCCAGGAGGTGCGCTCAGATGTTCCCCACCACCGCGGCATTCCCTAACCTCCCCGCACGCGGTCCCACTGCCTCCCTCCCAGCCCGGCTCTGTCCCGTCCCTAATCCCTTCGGCCCGCGGCTGGCTGTTCCCAGCTCCACACTGTCTGGTCCAGGCCCAGGCGCTGTCAGGACAGGCCAAGCGGGCCGAGCTGTACCGCGAGGAGGCAGAGGCGCTGCGGGAGCGGGCGGGCCGCCTTCCCCGCCTGCAGGAGGAGCTGCGGCGCTGCCGCGAGCGGCTGCAGGCGGCAGAGGCCTGCAAGGGCCAGCTGGAGGTGAGGCGGGGGCGGGACCGCGGGGCGGGGCGTGCGCGAGGGGGCGGGCCAGGAGGAGGGGGGAGATTGTATATCGAAAAGAGAGAAGCAGGTTCTCTGGTGGGGACCGTCACGGGTGGAGAAATAGGTGAGGACAAATGCTGGAAGGTGGCGTCTGGGAAAGGGCCTCCGGAGGATGGGGCAGGTGGAGGTGAGAGGTGGGGCTGTGTAGGTGATACAGCCTTGGAAGGAAGGCGGTTCCTGGGGAGAAGGGGCGAGGCATGCACAGAGGGGCGGGGCATGCACGGGGGCGGGGCATGCACGGAGGGGCGGGGCATGTACAGAAGGGCGGGGCCAGAGGCGAGGGAGAAAGTACCTGAAAAGACCCTGGAGAGAAGAAGATGCAAGGGATGGCGGGGCCTAGAGACTTATGGGGTGCAGCGTGGGGGAGGGAGGCAGAGTCTGTGACAGGCCGTGGGGAAGGAGTTTGGGACCCCCAGGCCCTGGAGTGCATAGGGCTGCATGGCTCACCGGTTCTCCCTGGTCTCCCACCAGGAGGAGCGAGTGCTCTCAGGGGTGCTGGAGGCTTCCAAGGCGCTGCTGGAAGAGCAGCTGGAGGCTGCCCGCGAGCGCTGCGCCAGGCTGCATGAGACCCAGCGCGAGAACCTGCTGCTGCGGACCCGGCTGGGCGAGGCCCATGCGGTGAGGTCGCCAGAGTGAGCTGTGTTGCCCTGTCACTCCCATAACCCCACTGATGTCCTAGGGGTCTCTAGTGATTCGTGCAGCCTCCACTCTTGGTGACCTCTAGTGACCCTCCAGCCTACACACTCGGCCTGGCCATGGTGTGGAGGGCTTGTCTGACCTTGCCCTCGCCCCCAGGAGCTGGCCTCTCTGCGGCATCAGGTGGACCAGCTCGCTGAGGAGAATGTGGAGCTGGAGCTGGAGCTTCAGCGGAGCTTGGAGCCGCCCCCGGGTTCCCCTGGGGAAGGTGAGGGACCCCAGTGGAGGGGCTGGGGTAGGGGCTACCTGTGCTTTCCAGCAGCTGTACTGGGGAGAGCTTCTGACCTCCTCCCCTCCCACAGTCCTCTGGGGCAGTATGTGAGGAACCAGGGAGTAAGGGAGGGGTCCTGACCTCATCTTACACCCCCAGCACCCCTGCCCGGAGCAGTCCCCTCTCTGCAAGACGAGGTGAGGGAGGCAGAGGCCGGGCAGCTGCGGATGCTCGAGAGGGAGAACCGGGAGCTTCGAGGGCTGCTTCAGGTGCTTCAAGGGCAACCAGGGGGCCAGGTGAGTCCCCTCCCACAGCGTCCTGGTTGGCTCCTCCCCTAGTCCATCCCTAGGCCTGACTGTCCCTCTCCTTTGCCCTCAGCACCCCCTGCTGGAGGCGCCGAGCGAGGACCCCGTGCTGCTGGGCCTGGAGGAGGCTCCTCGGACTCCTGTGGCCTCTGACCACAGCCCCCAGGGCTTGGTTCAGAAGGCGAGGGATGGAGGCCCCCAGACCTTGAACTTGGCTCCCCTGGCATCAGACTCAGTGCTCAAGGGGTCAGCTGAGTGTCCCCAGGCACCTGATTCAGACCCGCAGGAGGCAGAGAGGCCTCTCCAGGCAGCTGCCCTGGACCCCCACACCTCAGACTGGTCCCCTCAAGAGTCAGACTCTGCTGTGGGGACACAGGCGTCCCTGGAGAAGGCTGGCCACAGCTCCTCCCTCCAGGGCCCTGCCTCTGTGGCTCCCCCCCAGGGTCCAGGAACCAAAACTCAGGCCCAGCAGTTGCTGGGAGGAGGGACTGAGGGAAGAGAGGCTCCCCCAGGCGAGTCGGTGCCTGAGGCCCAGGAGTTGAGACAGGAGGACCTTGAGCACAAGCCAGGGCCTTTGCAGCCCGGCCCTGTGAAGCTGGAGGAGGAGGGCCCATGTCAGGACCTGGACCTGGCCACAGGACAAACAGAGGCCAGAGGGCATGACCAGAGGCTGGAGGGCATGGTCGGGGACCCAGCCCAGCAAAAACCACAGCGGAAGTCAGAAGAGGCTCTTGAGGTCCAGGCCTGGGAGGAGCCAATCCCAGGGGAGAGCCTGGCCAGTGGTGTCGCAGAGCAGGAGGCCCTCAGAGAGGAGGTGACACAGCTGAGGAGGAAGGCTGAGGCCCTTGGAGCGGAGCTGGAAGCCCAGGCCCGAAAGCTGGAGGCCCAAGGTGTGGAGGCTGCCAGCCTCTCCAAGGAGCTGGCCCAAGCTCGAAAGGCAGAGGCCGAGGCCCACCGGGAGGCAGAGGCCCAGGCCCGGGAGCAAGCCCGGCTGCGGGAGGCAGTGGAGGCTGCCCGCCGGGAACTGGAGGCTGCGTCCCGGGAGCGGGAGGCACTGGTGGAGGCCCTGGCAGCAGCGGGCCGGGAGCGGAGGCAGTGGGAGCGTGAGGGGTCCCGGCTGCGGACCCAGTCGGAGGCCGCGGAGGAACGGATGCAGGCGCTGGAGCGCGAGGGCCGTCAGCACCTGCAGGAGGCCGAGAGGGAGCGCCAGGAGAAGGAGGCCCTCCAGGGGGTAGGTCAGGTCGGGGCTCACAGCCGGGGTAGGGAAGCAGGGTTCCAGGCTGCTGGGAGTTACTGATTCCATCAGCAGCTGCTCGGTGCATCCCTAGCACCGAGCTGGGGCTGGAGATAGAAAGGCCAAGTCCACCCCTGCCTTCCAAAGGTGTGCCTGACCACGTCCACTGCCCGATGGGGGCGCTGTGGGAGGGGCGGGACCGCCTAGTGCACATCTTGGCTCTCTGCCTGCAGCAGTTGACTCATCTCTACCCCAAGCCTCCTTCTGTAAAACAGGGGTGCTATTCCTAGCCACCTGGGCCGGTCTTGGGGACGACCTCGGGAGACAGTAGAGGTAAAGGTCTGGTTCATGCCGGGAAAGGGCATGCTGTAAGTGTTCAAGCACTGGCTCTTCAGAGCAAGCCCTATGAGAGCCTGTGGGAGGGCGAGCTGATGCCCAAGAGGAGGCAAGGAGGCTTTCCGGAGGAGTGACCAAAGTGTCACTAGGTGGGGAAGGACATTTCGTCCAGAGAGAATGGCATGTACAAAGATGAAGGCATTAAAGATGCTCAGGGGCCGGGCACGGTGGCTTGCGCCTGTAATCCCAGCAATTTGAGGGGCAGAGGCGGGCGAATCACTTGAGGTCAGGAGTTTGAGACCAGCCTGGCCAATGTAGTGAAACCCCATTTCTACTAAAAATACAAAAATTAGCTGGGCATGGTGGTGTGTGCCTGTACTCCCAGCTTCTCAGGAAGCTGAGGCAGAAGAATCACTTGAACCCAGGAGGCGGAGGTTGCAGTGAGCTGAGATCCCGCCATTACACTCCAGCCTGGGCGACAGAGTGAGACTCCATCTTAAAAAAAAAATAAAAGAAGAAGAATACAAAAATCAGCCAGGTGTGGTGGCAGGCACCTGTAATCTCAGTTACCCAGGAGGCTGAGGCAGGAGAATCGCTTGAACCCAGGAGGCAGAGGTTGCAGTGAGCTGTGACACTGCACTCCAGACTGGGTGACAGAGTGAGACTCTGTCTCAAAAAACCAAAACCAAAACCAAAACCAACCAATGGAACAAAAAAAGACTAAGGGCCCAGGAGGAAGGGGAGATGAGGGCCACCTTTGAAGATATTGGCCCTCCTTCCCCAGGCAGGGAAAACCAGGGCAGAATGGCGTGGGGCTGGGCTTGAGGAGGGTCACCTTGGTGGGGAGGGGAGCTTGGAGCCATCAGGAGGCAGTGGCCACGATGTAAGTGGCAATGGAGGCTGGCTAGGGTGGCATGGGAGTGAGGGTGAGAGAAGACCTGGACATACTTTTTTTTTCTTTTGAGATGGAGTCTCACTCTGTTGCCCAGGCTGGAATGCAATGGCGCTCAGCTTACTGCAACCTCCACCTCCCTGGTTCAAGTGATTCTTCTGCCTCAGCCTCCTGAGTAGCTGGGAGGACAGGCACACGCCACCATGCCTGGCTAATTTTTGTGTATTTTTAGTAGAGATGGAGTTTTGCCATGTTGGCCAGGCTGGTCTTGAACTCCTGACCTCAGGTGATCCGCCCACCTCAGCCTCCCAAAGTGCTGGGATTACAGGTGTGAGCCACTGTGCCAGGCTGACACACTTTTACTTATTCATTTTAACATGTTTATGGGCATCTTCTTGGTGCCAGGCCCTGTACCAGGCTCTGGGCACACAGCGGTGACCAGCAAGCTCACACTCCAGTGTTTGGATGTGGCTTCAGTTTCCTTCCAAGCTAAGGAAGGAGTTAGGGCCGGGCACAGTGACTCATGCCTGCAATCCTAGCACTTTGGGAGGCCGAGGTGGGGTGGATCACCTGAGGTCAGTTCAAGACCAGCCTGGCCATCATGGTGAAACCCCATCTTTAAACAAAAAAAGGAATTAGGGCTTTACCATGGGGGATTGGGCAGCCACTGAAGGCTCCCCAATGGGCAAAATGGTCAGGTCTGCGTATGAAAAGGCACCGGGAAGGCGTTTGGGTCAGTGGGTCCCCGTGCTAGGGGACCTGTAAGACTGCAACACAGGTGAGGAACTGAGTCCTCCGTGCAGGCAGTTTCCAGTTCCGTCTCTCTACAGAAAAGGACCCTGAAATTCAGGGAGGAAGAGTAATTTGCTCAGAGACCTCTCATGAGGATGGGGATTGGGGAGCACACTGCTGGGTAGACATGGGGTCAGGCATTGTGCAAGACATGCCCAGGATAAGGGGGTTCTGGCGAATGTGACAGGGAAGGTGCGAGGCTGTCTCTGGGGTCCACTCTGTGGGGTGTGGCTGAGAGGCTGTCTGTCCAGGCGACCTGCCTAAGTTCCAGCTGTGTGGCTTGGGGCAAGTTACTTAACCTCTCTGAGTCTCAGTTTTCTCTCCTGTAAAACCGGAATAAAAATTGTACCTGCCTCAGGCCAGGCGTGGTGGCTCACGCCTGTAATCCCAGCACTTTGGGAGGCTGAGGTGGGCGGATCTCCTGAGGTCAGGAGTTCAAGACCAGCCTGGCCAACATGGCAAAACTCTGTCTCTACTAAAAATACACAAAAATTAGCCAGGCATGGTGGCGTGTGCCTGTCCTCCCAGCTACTCAGTAGGCTGAGGCAGAAGAATCACTTGAACCAGGGAGGTGGAGGTTGCAGTAAGCTGAGAGCGCGCCACTGCACTCCAGCCTGGGCAACAGAGTGAGACTCCATCTCAAAAGAAAAAAAAAGTATGTCCAGGTCTTCTCTCACCCTCACTCCCATGCCAAGAAGATTGAGACCATCTTGGTCAACACACTGAAACCCCGTCTCTACCAAAAATACAAAATAATTAGCCAGGAATGGTGACACGTGGCTGTAGTCCCAGCTACTTAGGAGGCTGAGGCAGGAGAATCGCTTGAACCCGGGAGGCGGAGGTTGCAGTGAGCCGAGATCGTACCACTGCACTCTAGCTTGGGTGACAGAGTGAGACTCCATCTCAAAAAACAAAACAAAACAAAACAAAAAACTGTACCTGCCTTGTAGGGTTCTGTGAGAAGGAGTGTAGGGAGACTGGGGCACTGTCTGGCATCTAGGATGGGCCTGTTTCCACGGGAGGGAATGCCAGCAGTGAAGGTGAGGGTAGGGCTGGTGGGCTGGAAGAGCTGGCTCCAAGGACCAAGAGGGTGGGAGAAGCTGGGGACACGGGGAATTTTGTGAGATTTCCTGGTTGGAGCAGGAGAAGGTGGCTGGCCGGGGAGGTCAGGGAACCAGGGGCCTCTCAGGTTGTTCACTGGGTGCAGAAGCCTCCAAGGCTGTGGTGGTGGGGGGGGGTCCTAGGAGGGCTGTGGCCAGGCCTCGAGGAAGGCAGGGCAGGGGCTGGGCGGGAGGTTCTTGTCACCGTGCTGTCTACCCCAGTACTTGCGCTAGTGGCTGCCAGCCAGCCAGGCAGCAGCGCCTCATGGGACTTGTAGTTTTCCAGGGAGAGGTGGTGCCCATGGGTGTTAGGAGGTGCAGTGCCCCTGGGGCAAGGCCTGGGTTTGGTTATGAAGCCAGGAAAGTAGTTTTCAGTGGCAAGGCTTTTAGGCTTGGCTTCCAAGGCAGGATTTGGCAGGCAGCTGGTCAGGGGCAGCTGTCCCCGAAGCTTCATCCTCCCAGGGCCCCACGTGGCAGAATGGTTTGGCCCCCAGAGGCCAGGATGGGCCTCCCATCCCCTTCCAAAGTGGTGCAGCCCAACTGTCAAAGGCCACAGATCACCTGGCTGGCAACATTCTGGCGTCTCCTTGCCCCCGAGCTCCACTGCCAACCCCTGAGTTCCTGTCCTGCCAGCCCACCGTGGCCTCTGTGGAGCCGAGGACGCTCACCAGACCTGCCTCTCCTAAGCCCCTCTAGCTGTCTAGCTGTCACATGGCGGGGGTGGCAGCCCGCCGGGTGCGTCCACCTTTCACTGCGCACATGAAGAATCGTGGGCTTAGAGAGGTGACGGCACTTGCCCAGCGTGTGTCTCTGACTCCAGTGCAGGAGCCTTCTTCACGTCCTGCCAGCCTTATGACCCCCAGATCTTTCATGCCCAATTTCAAGGGCACCAGGCTTTGCTCCCATTTTATAGATGAGGCAGTATAGATGGGAGTCCAAAGGGTTAACGATGTGTGCCCAGGATGGCAAGTCAAGGACAGAAAGGCAGCTCTCCCGGCTCTTCGGCCTCTGTCTCTGGCTGTCCCCTGCTTCCTTGCTCTGAGTCTGCTCTGCCTGCCCTCAGGAGCTGGAGAAGGCCGTGGTGCGAGGCAAGGAGCTGGGGGCTCGGCTGGAGCAGCTGCAGCGTGAGCTGGAGCAGGCGGCTCTGGAGCGCCAGGAATTTCTGCGAGAACAGGAAAGCCAGCACCAGAGGTGGGGACAGGGCTAAGGGGGAAGAGTGAGGGAGGCAGGGGTGTGGGGGGTGGGGGTGGGGTGGGGCTGAGTACCAAGGATTCTCCTGGCAGGTACCAGGGCTTGGAGCAGCGTCTGGAAGCTGAGTTACAGGCTGCAGCGACTAGCAAGGAGGAGGCGCTGATGGAGCTCAAGACCAGGGCCCTGCAGCTGGAAGAGGAGCTGTTCCAGGTGACTGCTGGCCTGGGAGCTGGGGACCATGTCATTCCTTCCTCCAACCCATGAGCACAAGCCAGGGTCGCCTGTGCTCCTGGTCTCGCCCCTGCATTCTTGCCTAGCTATGTGCCTCCCTCCCCATGTGGGGCCGCTTGCAGGGAGCACTGTGCTGGGAGTCAGGTGGCCGCGTGGCCTTCTCCGGTGCTCGTTTTTGCCATTCTGCACATGGACAGAACTTCTGCTGTGGGTGCCTGCTCCGTCTCTCTCACCCGGGGTCTCCCAGCGTAGGGAGCTCAGGGCTTGGCATGATGGAAGCCAGCGATGATTTCTGAGGCCCGGGCTGCATGTGGGCTCCATACGGAGGGTGCGGTGGTGGGGGCCCCAATCCCAGGCTGCCATCCTCAGGCAAGAAAACAGGTGGTGATAACTAGGTGCCAGGGGCTGTGAGGAGGCCGTGCAGGGGTTTGGGAGGGTAGCACCCAGCAAGATACCCAGCAGGCACCTGTGAGGTCAGTCAGGGAAGGTTTTGTGGAGAAGGTGGGGTCGAAATAGGCTTAGAGGAGCCTGCACGCAGTGGCTCATGCCCGTAATCCCAGCATTTTGGGAGGCCAAGGCAGGTGGATCACCTGAGGTCGGGAGTTTGAGACCAGACTGACCAATATGATGAAACCCTGTCTCTACTAAAAATACAAAAATGAGCCAGATATGGTGTCCCACACCTGTAGTCCCAGCTACTCAGAAGACTGAGGCAGGAGAATTGCTTGAACCCAGGAGGCAGAGATTGCAGTGAACCAAGATTACACCACTGCACTCCAGCCTGAGCGAGACTATCTCAAACAAAACCAAACCAAAGAGGCTTAGAGGAGCAGTAGGATGAGAGGCGTTATGAGCAGAAGGCGCTGCCGCAGACGGAGAGAAGTTGAGAAGGGCAGCGTGGAGACTGAGCTTCGGGAACCAGGAATGGGACATGTGGGATCCGGGGGAAGGTATGGGATGGGGGTGGGGTGGGCTGGGCTAAATGCTGCTGGCGGGGCAGGTTCATGAGCCTGGCTCCTTGCAGCATCCCCAAGCCACTGCGGCTGCCCCACATGACCTCCCAGGGACTCCCCTTGCAGCTGCGTCAGGGCCCTGTAGGGCTGGGGCCCAAAGGGTGTGCTGAGCCTCAGCTGGTGGAGACCCAGAACGTGCGCCTCATCGAGGTGGAGCGCAGCGTGAGTGTGGGCCTGCGGTGGGCCTGGGGGGTGCCCCGTGCACGTGAGTGTGGGCCCTTGGTGGGCCTGGGGGGTGCCCTGTGCATGTGAGTGTGGGCCCTCGGTGGGCCTGGGGGGTGCCCCGTGCAGCGTGAGTGTGGGCCTGCGGTGGGCCTGGGGGGTGCCCCTGCCACCTGGCTACTGCTAACCCCCACTTCTGGGCAGAATGCAACTCTGGTGGCAGAGAAGGCAGCTCTGCAGGGGCAGCTGCAGCACCTGGAGGGGCAGCTGGGGAGCCTTCAGGGCCGTGCCCAGGAGCTGCTGCTGCAGAGCCATCAGGCGCAGGAGCACAGCAGCCGCCTGCAGGTGGGTGGCGCCCAGGTGCCTGTCGCTGCCCATGTACTGCCCCCTGCCCCTTTTGGATTGTTCTGTGCCCTTTTCCTGCCCTAGCTCCCAGCCAGCTGCCCCACCTCTTCCCCAGTGGTATTTATCCTTGTCCTCTGACCCCAGCCACCACTTCATACCATCCTCCTTGCCGCTGCCTCCTCCTACCTGCTGCCAGCCCCCACATCTGCACCCATGTCGCCCTGCCCTCTCACCGTCCCAGCCCTCCCTTCCACAGGGAGCCACAGTCCCATCCTGCCCTGCGCCCCTCCCGGACAGCCTGGCCCAGCCAGCCTCCCTGCCTCCCGCTAGCCACTCATCAGCCTCTGGCCGGGCCTTGCGCTCCCTGCTGTGCTCCCAGCCCTCTGCCTCTTCCACCGCTCTCTCCTTGTCCTGGGCCCTGCCCTCTGCCCTTAGCCCCCCGCCCCTCATCTACTTTCCAGCCGGGGTTTCCTCCCCAGCAGCCCCTGCCTCCCTCCTCTGCCCTAGGCCGAGAAGTCTGTGCTGGAGGTGCAGGGCCAGGAGCTGCACCGGAAGCTGGAGGTGCTGGAGGAGGAGGTGCGGGCAGCCCGACGGTCCCAGGAGGAGACCCGCGGGCAGCAGCAGGCCCTGCTTCGGGACCACGAGGCCCTGGCACAGCTGCAGCGGCGGCAGGAGGCTGAGCTAGAGGGACTGCTGGTGCGGCACCGAGACCTCAAGGCCAACATGCGGGCGCTGGAGCTGGCCCACCGGGAGCTGCAGGGCCGGTGAGCATCCCCAAATGCCTGGCTCCTCCCTGGCACCCCCCACCTGCCAGTGCAGACTTTCCTGACCAGGTCTGGCCCCCACCGGCAAGCACCTCCACCTCTGCTCTGTGGCACCCCGGCCACTGCTGTGCCCTCTGGGGTAGCTGCACCCCCCAAACTTCTGGGTTGGGCTCACCATGGGGCTCACCTCTTGGGGATGGTGGGTGCCTGTCATGGCATTCTGCCCGATGGCATTCCCTGAGGGGAGCTATCCTTAGGAGGTGACAGACCCTCCCCAGGTCCAGGTAGTCCAGCCGCCTGCTTGCCGTGGCCACAGGCCCACGCAGCCCTCTTAGCCCCTTGTCCATCCCAGGCATGAGCAGCTGCAGGCCCAGCGGGCCAGTGTGGAGGCACAGGAAGTGGCCCTGCTGGCAGAGCGCGAACGCCTCATGCAGGATGGGCATCGGCAGCGGGGCCTGGAGGAGGAGCTGCGGAGGCTTCAGAGCGAGCATGACAGGTGCTGGCCCTGCCGCAGCCCCTAGCGCCTCTCCGTGGCCCCATCCCCAAAGTGGGTTGGGAGTGTGGGATCCTGCCTGGCCTCCCCTCCCCAGAATAACTCCCCTGGCCAGCACTTGGTCTGGGGACCCAGGGCCCTTGGAGAGCAGCTCTCCTTGCCTCTGAAGGGCTCAGATGCTGCTGGCAGAGGTATCTCGGGAGCGGGGCGAGCTGCAGGGCGAACGCGGGGAGCTTCGGGGCCGGCTGGCACGGCTGGAGCTGGAGCGGGCACAGCTGGAGATGCAGAGCCAGCAGCTGCGAGAGTCCAACCAGCAGCTGGACCTGAGTGCCTGCCGGCTGACCACCCAGTGTGAGGTGTGGCGGAGGGGGTGGGCGTGGCTAGGGGGTGTGGGTCTAGAGGGGTCAGAGGAGGGGAGGGGAGCTGAGGTTCAGGCAGGGAGGGGGTCAAAGAAGGGGAGGGGGCTGGGACTCATGCAGGGAGGGGGTCAGAGGAGGGGAGGGGTGCTCTGACCCCTAAGCCTAGATCCAGGTGGTCCTGAACTAGGTCCCATCCCCTGACCCATGCTGCCTGCTGCTAGCTATTGACACAGCTTCGGAGTGCCCAGGAAGAGGAGAACCGGCAGCTGCTGGCTGAAGTGCAGGCCCTGAGCCGAGAGAACCGGGAGCTCCTGGAGCGCAGCCTGGAGAGCCGGGACCACCTACACCGGGAGCAGCGGGAGTACCTGTGAGTGGGAGGCCTGGGAGCTGGGTGCAGCCTGCTTCCCCTTCGGGTGTTTCTGGGGAGACCCCAATGGACAGGTTTGGAGCTGGCCTCCCACATCGGTCGGATCTGTGGCATGGCTGGACCAGCATGTCCTCATTGCCACATGTGCCGTGCTCCTTCCCTGGCTTCCCTGGGCCTCATGCCCACCGCTCCCCTCTCACTCCTGCCAGGGACCAGCTTAATGCCCTGCGCCGTGAGAAGCAGAAGCTCGTGGAGAAGATTATGGACCAGTACCGCGTGCTGGAGCCTGGGCCCCTGCCCCGGACCAAGTGAGCAGCCTTGTCACCTCCCTCGGGCTGGAAACACCACAAACCTCTGCCCCTGCCCTGCCCTCTGACTCCAGGCCCCACGAAGGCCAACTTGGTCTTTGCCGTCCCCAGGACACCCTCTCTCCCTCCCTCCTCCCTGTCCTGATGCCCTCTTATGCCCTCTTGCCCCCAGGAAGGGCAGCTGGCTGGCAGACAAGGTGAAGAGGCTGATGCGACCCCGGCGGGAGGGGGGCCCCCCTGGGGGGCTGCGCCGGGGGGCCGATGGGGCTGGCAGCACCGAGAGCCTGGGGGGCCCTCCAGAGACAGAGCTTCCCAAAGGCAGGGAGGCGGATGGGACAGGTGGGTCTGGGAGTCAGGTGGCCAGGATGGCCCCTGCCCTACATCCCCCGCCCCCGCCTTGGTGCCTGCCTCACTGCTTGGCCTGCGTGCATGCCCCCACTGGCGTTCTCTGAGGCCTGCCCAGCCTGCCCTGATGCCACCAGGGGCTCTTTGTCCTGGGCCCTGCAGGGTTGCCCTCGGCCCCCAACTCCCTCCTACCTGTGCTGTCCCCACCCAGCCTGCCCCATTCCCAGCGGAGCCCAGGATCTGGGAGGTGCAGAGGACCTCGGGAGAGGTCACTGATCTAGACTGCAGATGAGGAGACTGAGGCCCGGGGAGGGGAAGCTCCTTGGCCAAGGTCATGCAGTGAGTTAGTGTCAAGGCCGGCACAGGGCCAGCCTCCTGCTGCCCCCCTCATTTGCCTGGCTCCTCCCCCACCTCTGCACCTCCCCTCCCTGACCCTGGGCAGCTTCACCCACTGGCCCCTCCACTCCACCCAAGCCCTGCTCTTCTGACCCTCTCCCTGCATGAGCCTCAGCCCCCCTCCCTTCCCCTCCTCTGACCCCCTCCCTGCATGAGCCTCAGCCCCCGTCCCCTCCTCTGATGCCCTCCCTGCATGAGCCTCGGCCCCCCTCCCCTCCTCTGAACCCCTCCC
>NW_016107417.1:4169845-4178965 GCF_001604975.1 Cebus imitator | reverse complement strand
GACCCCCTCCCTGCATGAGCCTCAGCCCCCTCCCCTCCTCTGACCCCCTCCCTGAATGCGCCTCTTGCAGGGTCCCCTTCCCCGGCACCCATGCGCCGGGCCCAGAGCTCCCTCTGCCTGCGGGACGAGACCTTGGCAGGTGGGCAGCGGCGGAAACTCAGCTCAAGGTTCCCGGTGGGGCGAAGCTCTGAGTCATTCAGCCCTGGGGACACCCCCAGGCAACGGTTCCGACAGCGTCGTCCAGGCCCCCTGGGGGCACCCATCTCCCAGGGCAAAGGTGAGGGAGAAGAGTCACTGCCCCAGCCAGCCCCTGGTTCTCTGTGGACCCACCAGCTCCTTGGGGGAGGCAGCTTCCTTCTTGTCCCCGTATCTCCTGCAAGCCTGTCCACTTCCGCACTGGCCCGGGATGAAGTGGTTGCCTTGTGCCTCACAGGACCCAGTGTGGGATGGGGGAGCTCCGTGGAGACCCTCCCGGAGCACGAAGGGTGAGTGGGGCCTGCTCGGGGCTCTTTGTCTGCCCGGGGCCCCTCCTCTGACCCCTCCTCTGACCCCCTCCCTGCATAAATTAATGCCCTGGACAGATGGCATTAATCCATTCTCTCATTTGACAACGATGCTTTATCAAGCACCAGGTGACATGCTAGCAGGAGACACAGCAGGGAAGGTTCTGGTGTGAGGAGGCAGATAGCAAACAATTTGCCTAAAAATAATTATTATCTACAACAGCCCTGTCCACTAGAAATATGGTGTGAACCACACGATAACTTTAAGTTTTCCAGTAGCCTCATCAGAAAAAGTGAAAAGAGACAGTATAATGAATTTTAATAACATTTAACTCAACGTGCCTATGTGGTCACCATTTCAGCATGTAGCCGGCATAAAAATCATGAATGAGCTATTTATTAGACATGATTTTTTCTTTCTTTCTTTCTTTTTTTTTTTTTGATGGAGTTTCTCTCTTATTGCCCAGGCTGGAGTGCAATGGCACGATCTTGGCTGACTGCAACCTTGGCCTCTTGGGTTCAAGCGATTCTCCTGCCTCAGCCTCCCGAGTAGCTGGGATTTCAGGCATGTGCCACAGTGCCTGGCTAATTTTGTATTTTTAGTAGAGACTGGGTTTCTCCGTGTTGGTCAGGCTGGTCTCGAACTCCTGACTTCAGATGATCCACCTGCCTCAGCCTCCCAAACTGCTGGGATAACAGGCGTGAGCCACCATGCCTGACCAGACATGATTTTTTCATATAAGTCTTTGGCACTTTAGGAGGCCGAGGCAGGCAGATCACTTGAGGCCAGAAGTTTGAGACTGGCCTGGCCAACGTGGTGGAATCCCCTGTCTACTAAAAATACAGAAAGTAGCCAGACATGGTGTCTCAGGCCTATAATCACACCTATTTGGGGGGCTGAAGCAGGAGAATCGCTTGAACCCGGGAGGCGAGGTTGCAATGCTCTGAGATTGTGCCACTGCACTCCAGCCTCGGTGACAGAGTGAGACTGTCTCAAAAACAAAAGCCAAAAAAGCATAGTAGGTCTTAGCAGAACGTCACAGGCCAGCCCCATCTCACCTGCTCAGCTCCGCCCAGGGCAGCTCAGCCCTAGACTCCGACAGACCATCAGGAGGCGCTAATGCTCTGGGAAGAAAGGAGAGCGGGGGAGGAGTCTGGAGCTCTGGTCAGGCTGGCTGGAGTTTTAGTAGCTAGGGTGCTGGGGTGGGCCTCGGAGAGGAGGGGAAGTTGGAGCAAAGACTCGGGAGGAGGGGGGAGAGTTTGTCGTGTGAACGTACCTGAGAACAGCATTCTGGGGAGCGGGAACCGTGGAGGGAAGGCCTGGCGTGTTTGAGGACTGGTGGGCGTGGTGCAGGTGGAAGGGGGAGGTATTGGCGGGTGGGGGGTTGGGCAGAGGATTCGAAGGCCTGTGGGCCTCCTGGGACGCTGGGAGTCCTCCTGAGGGAGGTGGGTCTGAGCTGAGCCTTTCCCTCTAGGCCCTGAGGTACAGGAACCGGAGAAACGTCCTCTCGCCCCATCCCTCAGCCAGTGACACCGTGAGGACAGGGGGTTTGGGAGCACAGCCCTCTCCCCGCTGGAGTGTCAGCGGGGGCCCCAGGCAGCCCAAGAGCTCAGGGAGCCAGGGCCCCCTCGGGGAGTCCTGGAACAAGGAGGCCTGGGCCCGGCGATGGAGCTGGGACGAGTGTGTGGACAGGAGGGACGGCTGGCCCCCACGAGCCACCCCAGGCTGGGGTTCTGGCTCTTCCAGGCAGTTCCCGCTGAGGCGGTGGTCTCTGGGGGATCCCCCAGCTGAAGGAGGCTGGCAGGAGTCAGCAAGAGAGCCCCCGGCCCGGGCCAGGCGGGGAGCTGAGTCCCAGTGCCGGGGGACTGTGGCCTGGGCGGACCTTGAGCCTTAGCTGGGACTTGAGGGGCATGAGAATAAAGCTGAACTGCAGCTACCTGAGTCTTGCTCTGTCTGCTGGCCGCATCGGGTTCCTTGGGGACACATGCAGCCCCAGTCCTCCGGCTGGCAGGGATGTGTGGCCAGAGGACCCCTGCCTCGATGGGGCAGCACAGGGCTTTCTTCAGCGGCTTGGCCAGTCTGCCGGCCAAAGCCCGGACATCCTGGTGACATGGAGAGGACATGGCATCCTGGGTGGCCAGCAGGGACTGGGGTCGAAAATCTGGGCTCAGGGGTGTGGCCCACCCCCACCCTCTCCCAGGGCACCCTCTTCTCTCCATCCATATCTTCCTCCTCCCCATCACCCCTCCTTCCTTGAGGTTGAGCCCCTCCCCAGGGAGTTCACGGTCCAGTGGGGCATCACTTAATGCCAGGGGCTGCCACGAGGGGTAGGAGGGACGCTGGCTCTCTGATCAGGGCTTCTAGCACGGTGCCTGGGAAGGGGGGCAATTAGGTTGGGGTGCAGGATGTGAGTCAGGGTACCTGGGGCCGGCTAGGGAGGGTGGGGCTGCCCAGGGCTGAGATGAGGCAGCCTGAACTTGGGGAGTGCAGAGCTGGGCGGGGTGGCCCGTCCAGCCTCCCCGGTGTGACCTGCAGCAGCCTGAGTCCCTCCTCCTCTCAGCCAAGGCTTCACAGGACAGGGGTGTGGGGTGGGCCCCCTGGCCTCCAGCTGGCAGAGGAGCTGAGAGCCCCTCCCCACCGGCTTCAGGGGGTGGGTTCTCATGGTTATGTCACTGTGCTAGGTGGCCTGTCGGTGGTCAGGAAGGGGAAGGCAGGAAGAAGAGGGAGCAGAGGCTCAGGAGGACCAGTCAGCAGGGGCCCTGGGCCTCACGGGGAGGGGCAGCCCCGTGTGGTGCTGTTAGCCCTTCTTGAGGCCTACTCAGGTCTCTAAGCTGGGTACTGCACCGAGCTAGGAGACCACAGGGGAGGACACACGAGATGCAGGTGGCGCATAGTGGGAGCTGCACAGTGGCTGGAGCTGCTGTGCTTCTGCAGGCCCCATCTACAGAGAACTGGTCAGAAGCTGGCCACCCCTCCTGCCCATGGGGTCTCAGGCTTGGCTCCAGCCCCCCACTCGGTGACAAGGCTCCTCCTTGTAAAGGCCAGTCTGCTGGGGAGAGGGACCTGACTGGCCACCCCTGGGACGATGGAGTGGGGCGGGCCCCACTGCCTGAGAGCGGAGTGACTTCCCCTCTCAGTCTGCCCAGCACCAGGGCCGAGGCCACAGGAGTGAGAGGTGCCCCGGGGGGAGAGAAGTGAGGGGGAGAGGTGTGAGGGGGAGAGGTGTGAGGGGGAGAGGTGTGAGGGGGAGAGGTTCGGCCTGAGCCTGCCAAGGGGACTATGTCTGCCTTTCCCTGCTGGCTGTGGTCGAAAGCATGAGGTCACACATGGGGCTGCTGGGCTGTGATTTTTATTTAGTCCTTCGCTTCCCGGGTGTTGCGAGAATTGGACAGAAGACGCCTGGTTGCCCTCAGGGCTGGCGCTGGTGGAAGGAGAGTTCTTTTTTTTTTTCTTCTTTTTTTTTTTAGAGACGGGGTTTCACCATGTTGGTCAGGCTCGTCTTGAACTCCTAACCTTGTGATCCGCCCGCCTCGGCCTCCCAAAGTGCTGGGATTACAGGCATGAGCCACCGTGCCGGGCCTGGAAGGAGAGTTCTATAGACACCTGTGGGAGCACCCCGCGCCCCTACCTTGGGGCACAGGCTCCTGGTGTCCTCCGGCCACTAGCTGCAGCAGGCATTCCCGGGCAGACCCCTAGCTTGGGGACAAACGCCCCAGAGGCTCCAGGTTCCCCACGGGCCCGGGGCTGGTTCCCACGGGGTGTTTTCAGTTCCCCGGAGAGTCGAGTAAGGTCCCGGAGCGCACGATCCTGAGGCCTGTGGGGGATTGGGGGGCTCGGGAGACAGGGCCGCCCCAGCCAGCCGCCCACCCGCAGACCGGCGCTGTCACGTTCCAGCCGCCTGACTCAGGCCGCGCAGGGCGGGGAGCCGGGAGGCGGCGCCGGCGCCCGCCTCGGCCCCGGAGGCGGCACCAGGAAGCGCCCGCCCCGGCCGGAGCCGCCATGTAACCGGCGCCGCCCGGAGCCCGAGCCGCGCGGGCCCCAGCGACCCGCCCGCCATGGGGGACGAGGACGAGGATGAGGGCTGCGCCGTGGAGCTGCGGATCACAGAAGGTGGGTGTGGGGCCTGACCGAGGCTGCCTGGAGTGGGTCGGGCCGGGTCATGGACCGGCTGGGCTCATTCGCCCCCTGTGCCCGCAGCCAACCTGACCGGGCACGAGGAGAAGGTGAGCGTGGAGAACTTCGAGCTGCTCAAGGTGCTGGGCACGGGAGGTGAGGACCCCCATCCACGGGCAGGCGTCCCAGGCCTGGTGCCCCGGACCTCCTGCCTGCTCACTCCTGGGCCTGGGCCAGGGCCAGGCCACTGGTCAGGCCCCCCACCCTTTCCCGGCACAGCCTGCCTTGCCTGCCCCGCCCTGCCTTGCCAGGCTTTGCATGCCCACTTCCAGGGCACTCCACGTTGACATCGCTCCTCCCTGCAAGGTCCTGTGCGTGCGTGCCCCCCGGATTTGCCGACACCGTGGGGAGGGGGCCTGCACCCGTCCCAAGTGATTTGCATAGCTCCTCCCTTTCGGCCAATATGAGCGCCCCCTCCCACATTTGGCAAACGCTCCAGCGCTGGTTTGCACATCCCGTCCCCAGCCAGGTGCACACCTCTGTCTCCCTCATGTGCACCTTTTCACATCCATCTGGTCGCTGGCGGGTTTGCACATGCCCCGCCCCCACGCCTCGCTGCAGGCCCCCTGGAGTTGCTGCTCCCCACCAGCTTTGCACATCACTTCCCTGGTTTTGCTGGGCACCTTCCCGGGCTGTGCACACCCTCTCCTTAGAAGTCTCGGCCAGCTTTTTGCACACCTGCCTCTCGCCCCAGCTCCTTTGCCTAATTTTGCACACCCTCCTGGGTTGGTATCGCCCCCATCCCCAAGCCTGCACCGCTCTCTTGCTCACCGCCTACCCTCCGCCCACTTGCTGCTCCCACAGCCTACGGCAAGGTGTTCCTGGTGCGGAAGGCGGGCGGGCACGACGCGGGGAAGCTGTACGCCATGAAGGTGCTGCGCAAGGCGGCGCTGGTGCAGCGCGCCAAGACGCAGGAGCACACGCGCACCGAGCGCTCCGTGCTGGAGCTGGTGCGCCAGGCGCCCTTCCTGGTCACGCTGCACTACGCTTTCCAGACGGATGCCAAGCTGCACCTCATCCTGGGTGAGCGCACGCCACGTCCCTACGCGGGTGGAGTGGCTGGGGGCAGGCGAGGCCACCTGATGGGGCTGCATCCTGACTTCCACTGCACCTCCCAGACTATGTGAGCGGCGGGGAGATGTTCACCCACCTCTACCAGCGCCAGTACTTCAAGGAGGCTGAGGTGCGCGTGTACGGGGGTGAGATCGTGCTGGCTCTGGAACACCTGCACAAGGTGGGTGACGACCTGGCCACAGGCTGTTGCCATGGGAACTGGGTCTGGGCCTTCCGAGAAGCCTGCGTGCTGGGCAGCCTCAGGCTTCCCCCTGGGGTTCCTGGGGGCCAAGTGGTGAGTGGGGTGGGAACTGGAGCTGCTTCCCCAGGACCCCTTGCAAGAAGCCTCAGTGTGGCCTGGCGGGGGTCCCCTCCCCTGGCACCTCCTTGAAGGGGCTTTCCTCTTTCAGGGAACTTGGGCTGTGTTCACAGAACTTCCTCAAATGGAAACCTCACGCCCTGGCTCCCAGGGCCTCCTGGAAATGGGGCTCTTCACACAGACTTTCCTCTCTTTGGGACCTTAGGGCCTGTCCCACGGGTCCCTCTTTCCTTGCTTGATATCTTAAATGGCCTTTCTTATTCAGTGGCTCTGCCCTGAAGACCCCTCTACAGGCAGATGATCTTCTCTGGGGGGGTCTCCTTATCCTGAGCAGGCCCAGGAGCTGCAGGGGCTAGGGAGGGTTTGGGGGAGGAAGCCTCAGCGCCCCTCTTGCTCCTACCAGCTGGGCATCATTTACCGAGACCTGAAACTGGAGAATGTGCTGCTGGACTCTGAGGGCCACATTGTCCTCACGGACTTCGGGCTGAGCAAGGAGTTCCTGACGGAGGAGGTGAGTGGAGCCTGGCTCTGCCTGTGGCGCCCCATCCAACGCTTCTTCCTGCCTCTTCCTGCTCTGGGCCTGCATTCTGGGGGTGCAGAAGCGAGTAACTTCGGGACGTTTCCACGGCTCAGCTCCAACCTCACAAGCTGAGCAAGTCCTACTCTGGGCCTTGTGGGGCGTGGGGGCACAGCAGAGGCTTTGACATCCAAATGGGACCTTTTGCCCTCCCAGAAAGAGCGGACCTTCTCCTTCTGTGGCACCATAGAATACATGGCCCCCGAAATCATCCGAAGCAAGGCGGGGCATGGCAAGGTAGGTTGGCAGGGAAGTGGAGCTGGGGGAGGAGGAAAGGGGGTGAGGCAGGGGAGACGCAGGCCCTCACCCCGGCTCCCTGCGGCAGGCTGTGGACTGGTGGAGCCTGGGCATCTTGCTCTTTGAGCTGCTGACGGGGGCCTCTCCCTTCACACTGGAGGGCGAGAGGAACACACAGGCTGAAGTGTCTCGGTGAGTAGGGCTGGACGTGCAGGGTGCCAGGGGGCTGCAGGGCCTGGTTGGGCAGGGCTGTGGGGGGGGGCTCGCTGCCCCTGACGCCCCCCCAATCCCCTCAGACGGATCCTGAAGTGCTCCCCTCCCTTCCCCCCTCGGATCGGGCCTGTGGCGCAGGACCTGCTGCAGCGGCTACTTTGCAAGGATCCCAAGAAGCGACTGGGCGCGGGGCCCCAGGGGGCACAGGAAGTCCAGAACCACCCCTTCTTCCAGGTGAGGTGCCTGGCTCGGGCCCCACACCTCCTGGTGCATGCCCAGGCGGGGCTGCTGCTCCAGGTGGAGGTTGTGCCTGGTCAGTTTCACTCGATTTGGAAATCCCCGCAGAGAAAGAAAGCAAGTCCGGTTTCTCTTCGCATCCATCCCCACTGAAACTTGGCAGATGCGTTCCTGAAAGAAAACATTCTAGCTTCATTGGCTTTTGTGGCTGTCAGGGACTTGAGAGTGGATTGGTCGGTCCTGTCATTGGACAGACTCAGAGAAGGCAGGTGACCTGCCCCAGATGGCACAGTAAATGGTGCTGAGCTGGGAACAGGCCTTGGCTCTAGATAGATCTCCTGTTGGCCCAAATCAGTACTAAAACCCACACTTATGGCTCTCAGCACCCGCCCAGGCATTTTGTTCTTTGTCCCTGTCCCTGTCCAGTCTGTGTGCCTGTCATTCAGGTGGACAGTGGATCGGCACACATGGGTGTCTGCTCGCTTGTTAGGAGCACATGCACGTTAGAGTGCAGGGCAGAGTGAATCTGGCCTCGTGAGACTGCACTGGCAGGTGCTTGGCCTGGCCAGTGTCATCACCCAGCAGGGCCTTGTGACAGCGAATGCCTACTGTGTGTCAGCCCTTTGCGGACATGAGTTCATATCACCCTCACAACTACCTGATTCTTATTTTTTAGACAGAGTTTCACTCTGTCTCCTGGGCTGGAGCACAGTGGCTTGGTCTCAGCTCACTGAAACCTCCACCTCACGGGTTCAAGCAATTCTCCTGCCTCAGCCTCCCGAGTAGCTGGGATTACAGATACGCACCACCACTCCTGGCTAATTTTTGCATTTTTAGTAGTGTTAGGGTTTCATCATGTTGACCAGGCTGGTCTCAAACTCCTGGCCTTAAGTGATCTGCCTGCTTGGTTTTCCAAAGTGCTGGGATTACAGATGTGAGCCACTGCGCAGGGCCTCCTTCTGCCTGTTTTTGGACAGCTTCTTTGGTGATAGCAGTGTGGAGGGCCTTGGTGGTAGAACTGGGGCCTTCCAGCCTTAGTCAGTCATCTTGGCTGCAAGTGACAAAAAGTCCATATCAAAATGGTGATATCTGTTGGAGTAAAGTTTGGTGCCAGCAACAGAGATCAGAATGAACAGTGATCTAAACAAGATACAGTTTTCCTTATTTTTCTTCTCACATAAAAGAAATCCAGATTAGCAGACCAGGGCTGGAGTGCCATGTTGTCTTCAGGAATCCAAGCTGTTCTTTCTTTCTTTTTGTTTTTTAACTTTTTAAAATTCTTAGCATATAGCTTCTATCCCCAGGGTTGCTTCATGGTCCAAAGTGGCTGCTGGAGCTCTTGCCATCTAGGCTGTCTCCCAGTCAGGGAGCAGGAAGAAGGAGAAGGGGCAAAAAAGCCACTTGCCAACTAGCAACCTCCCTCTTGAGGATCTTTTCCTGGAGTCCTACCTAACAATCTTTGCTGATGTGTTTCGGTCACCCCTAACTGCAAACAAGTTTGTAAAATATTCTTTTAATTGTGTATATTGGGTCCTGGAATAAAACTGGGGCTACGGTTCTAAGGAGGACAGGGAGAATGGATATTGAACAGGCAATCAACAGGTACTGCCACGTTAGCTTAAACAGAAAAGGGCACATTTTGGTTCCCATAAGTGAAAAGGCCACGGGAAAGTGGTCTGACTTAAGGCAAGACCACATCCAGGTGCTGAAACTAAGTCTTTTGTTTCTGCTTTTCTGCATGGGGACTTCGTCTAACCCTGAGAGGGTCCCCAGCAGTTCCAGAGCACATCCTCCTAGATTTCAGTCC
>NW_016107417.1:4167383-4169780 GCF_001604975.1 Cebus imitator | reverse complement strand
AATCTTGCTCTTATTGCCCAGGCTAGAGTGCAGTGGCGCGATCTTGGCTCACCGCAACCTCTGCCTTCTAGATTCAAGCAATTCTCCTGCCTCAGCCTCCTGAGTAGCTGGGATTACAGGTGCCCGCCACTATGCCTAGCTAATTTTTTGTATTTTTAGTAGAGACGGGGTTTCACTATGTTGCTGAGGCTAGTCTCGAACTCCTGACCTCAGACGATCCACCCGCCTCGGCCTCCCAAAGGGCTAGGATTACAGGTGTGAGCCACCGTGCCCGGCCATCAATTCTTTTTTTTATTTTTTGAGGTGAAGTTTTCGCTTGTCACCCAGGCTGAAGTGCAGTGGCATGATCTCCGCTTACTGTAACCTCCGCCTCCTGGGTTCAAGCGATTCTCCTGCCTTAGCCTCCTGAGTAGCTGGGATTACAGATGTGCACCACGCCTGGCCAATTTTTTTAATTTTTAATTTTAGTATTTTCAGTAGAGACAGTGTTTCACCATGTTAACTAGGCTGGTCTTGAACTCCTGATCTCAGGTGATCCAGCCACCTCGGCCTCCTAAAATGCTGGGATTATAGGCCTGAGCCACCTCACCTGACCTTTTCATGCCAATTCTATTAAAAATTCAGAACTAAGTGTGGCGGAATGGTGATTCTTTAAGCGGAATAGGGATTGTGTTATCAGAGGGAGAGAGAAGCCAGGGAGGCAGGAGGAAGAGCTGCCCACCCCAAATGCAGATGGGCCGTTGCCTCATGGAGGAACTGCCTAGGGAGGGTGGCCTGGGTGCAGGGAGTAACCGGTTCCTGACCTTTGACACCTCCTCTCTGATTCCCTTTCCTCAGGGCCTGGATTGGGTTGCTCTGGCTGCCAGGAAGATTCCAGCCCCATTCCGGCCCCAGATCCGCTCAGAGCTGGATGTGGGCAACTTTGCAGAGGAATTCACTCGGCTGGAGCCTGTCTACTCACCCCCTGGCAGCCCCCCACCTGGGGACCCCCGAATCTTTCAGGTGAGGGGAAACTCATGGAATCTGGATGCAGGAGAGATGAGATATTGCCGTCTGCCTGACCCCTGGCTGACCGAGGACAGTGCCTAGGCCCTGTGTCCTGAGCCCTGGCTGACCGAGGACACTGCCTGGGCCCTGTGTCCTGAGCCCTGGCTGACTGAGGACACTGCCTGGGCCCTGTGTCCTGAGTCCTGGCTGACTGAGGACACTGCCTGGGCCCTGTGTCCTGAGCCCTGGCTGACCGAGGACACTGCCTGTGTCCCACACAGGCCCTGTGTCCTGAGCCCTGGCTGACCGAGGACACTGCCTGTGTCCCACACAGGCCCTGTGTCCTGAGTGGGACTCAGCATCTCCCCTAGACGTCTCCACTTATAGGGGACCTGGGGTTGTCAGTCACAGAGGCCACCAGGGCAGGATGCGAGTTTGATAGTTCATGGTTTATCTTTAAACCTGTTAATTTCCCTTCTTTTCCATCGTCTCTTTATTGTTATGTAAAAATATTGTTTAAAATTATTCACTTGCTGTCAGGTGTGGTAGTTCACGCCTGTAATCCCAGCCCTTTGGTAGGCTGACTTGGGTGGATCACCTCAGGTCAGGAGTTCGAGACCAGCCTGGCCAACACGGTGAAACCCCGTCTCTACTAAAAATACAAATATTAGCCAGGTGTGGTGGTTTACGCCTATAGCCCCAGCTATTCAGGAGGCTGAGGTGGGAGAATCGCTTGAACCTGGGAGGCAGAGTTTGCAGTGAGCCGAGGTTTCACCACCGCACTCCAGGCTGGATGACAGAGTGAAACGTCATCTGAAAAAAAAAAAAAAAAAAGAAAAACAATCTTCACTTCTCACGTGGACACCTAGGAGGAGATGCATGTTGATATTGTGGCTTTGCCTGCCCTTGGCATAGCATGTTACATTCCTGGGGGAACAGGCCTCTCCACTGACTTTTAGAAGCTCACACCTTTTGGACAAGTCTAAACTCCCTTTTCTTGTCATTGAGGCCCTGCATGACGTGGTCCTTGCCCAGAACTTTAGCCTCAGTTCTCATCATTTTCCTACTTGATGCCCTGGAGGGCAGGACCGAACTGCTCAGTGGTTCTAGAATACACCTCTGTGCCTTTGCACATGCTGTTCCCGATACCTGGAGTACGTTCCCTACAGTAATCTACCTGGCAAGCTTCTGGCCCAGGGATCACCCTTTCTCTGTGCTGCAGTCCTCTATGGACAGCACCTCCTTCTGGCCGGTTTATCATGTTGCCATAATGATATCATATCATTATCACTAAATAAACCAGCATGGTCTGTTTAGTCCCTTCTGTGAAGCTCTTAGGATTGAGAACTCTGTGCTTGAATGTCCAAATTCCATTGTCTCACAGTCCTCATGAGAAAATCCTTTCTCATG
>NW_016107417.1:4157823-4165828 GCF_001604975.1 Cebus imitator | reverse complement strand
AAAAATTAGCTGGGCATGGTGGCGCGTGCCTGTAATCCCAGCTACTCAGGAGGCTGAGGCAGGAGAATTGCCTGAACCCAGGAGGCGGAGGTTGCGGTGAGCCAAGATCGCGCCATTGTACTCCAGCCTGGGTAACAAGAGCGAAACTCTGTCTCAAAAAAAACAAAAACAAAAACAAAACAAACAAACAAAAAAACCAGGTGGAATAAAATGTGTCCATACATCCTGTGTGTACCAGGATGCAACTGGAAAGCCCCCACTGCCCCCTTGTCCAGGGTCTTGCCTGCCGGGTTCCCCACCAGTCTCCTCACCTGCACCCCAGCCCACATGCCCACCCTACGACTCCCGCCCTGCAGGGATACTCCTTTGTGGCACCCTCCATCCTCTTCGACCACAACAACGCAGTGATGACCGATGTGCTGGAAGCGCCTGGTGCTGGAGACCGGCCGGGTCGGGCAGCGGTGGCCAGGAGCGCCATGATGCAGGTGGGCTGGGCTGCGCGGAAGCGCAGGCTCAGGGTCTCTAGGCCTAGATCCACCCAGCGCCACAGTGTGGGCTCGGTGGGGTCCCAAGCCCCTCCGACATGGGGCGTGGCGGCGCCGCGGGGCTAGCGGGTGGGACCTCTGACTCACCTCCTTCGCCTTCGCCTTTGCCTCCAGGACTCGCCCTTCTTCCAGCAGTACGAGCTGGACCTGCGGGAGCCTGCGCTGGGCCAGGGCAGCTTCTCTGTGTGTCGCCGCTGCCGCCAGCGTCAGAGCGGCCAGGAGTTCGCCGTCAAGATCCTTAGTCGCAGGTGTGCGGGCCCGGGCGGGGGCAGGGGTGGGGGTGTGAGAGTGCCGTCCGGGGGCGGGGCCGGAGCGCGGCCACCCTAACTCCTCCTGCTCGGTCCCCCAGGCTGGAGGCGAGCACGCAGCGCGAAGTGGCCGCCTTGCGCCTGTGCCAGTCACACCCCAACGTGGTGAATCTGCACGAGGTGCATCAAGACCAGGTGATGGCTTCCGGGCTGGAGCCAAACGCCACGGGCGGCCGGGGGAGGGCGGCCTGGGGAGCGCGGAGAGAAGAGAGGCAGGCGGCGGGGCTTGAGGGGCGCTTCGGGCAGGATCTAGGGTCGGATTGGGCGGGGCCTGGGGTCTAAATCGGCCCAAAGGGACCAGGGATGTGCAGGAAGCGGGATTTCAGGGGAGTCGGGCCTGAGGACAGCAAGGCAGAGCTGAGGATGGACGAGAAAAGGGACTTTGGCCGTGCGCGGTGGCTCATACACGTAATCCCAGCACTTTGGGAGGCCGAGGTGAGCGAATCACTTGAGGTCAGGAGTTCGAGACCAGCCTAGGAACATGGTGAAAGCCCATATCTACGAAAAATATGAAAGTTAGCCTGACATGGTGGTGCGCCTGTAATCCCAGCTACTTGGGAGAGAGGCTGAGGCACGAGAATCGTTTGAGCTCTGGAGGCAGAGGTTGCAGTGAGCCGAGATCCAGCCACTGCACTCCATCCTGGGCGACAGAGCCAGACTGTCTCCAAAAAAAAAATAAATAAATAAAAGAGAGAAAAGGGACTTTGAGGAGGGGGTGCTCGAACATGGACGGAGCCTGAGGGCCGGGGGCCGGGCCTGGGTGGTGGGTGGGGCCCGTCACGGTGGGTGGGTGGTGACCGTGGCCCGTCGCACCGCGCACAGCTGCATACGTATCTGGTCCTGGAGCTGCTGCGGGGCGGGGAGCTGCTGGAGCACATCCGCAAGAAGCGGCACTTCAGCGAGTCCGAGGCGAGTCAGATCCTCCGCAGCCTCGTGTCGGCTGTGAGCTTCATGCACGAGGAGGCGGGCGTGGTGCACCGCGACCTCAAGCCGGAGGTGGGTCAGGGGCCTTGGCGGCGGGGCGGCGCTGTGGCGCCACGGGCTGCCTCTGACCACCGCCCCGCCGCCCTTGCAGAACATCCTGTACGCCGACGACACGCCCGGGGCCCCGGTGAAGATCATCGACTTCGGGTTCGCGCGGCTGCGGCCGCAGAGTCCCGGGGGGCCCATGCAGACCCCCTGCTTCACGCTGCAGTACGCGGCCCCCGAGCTGCTGGCGCAGCAGGGCTACGACGAGTCGTGTGACCTCTGGAGCCTGGGCGTCATTCTGGTATGGGACGCGGGCCTTGAGGCGCGGGCAGTGTCGCTCGGGCCTGGGGTCTTCCTGATGTGGAGCAGCAGGAGGAAGGGGACAGGGGTCATCTTGGTGCGGGCGGCTGGGTTTTGTCTGAGGCTGGGACGTGGGGTGGATCTGACACAGAGTCAGGGTCGCTCTGGTGCTGGAGTCGGAGCATCCGTGTATTAGGGGTTAGAAGTCAGGGTTCACCACGCGTGGGTCTCGGGAGTGGCCTGTGTGTGGGGTGAGTGGTTCTGTGGGAGCTGAGGGGTCAGCCTCGGCCCCGCAGCCTGGGCCGGTCTCATCTTCCCCTCACCCCTTCTAGTACATGATGCTGTCGGGGCAGGTGCCCTTCCAGGGGGCCTCTGGCCAGGGCGGACAGAGTCAGGCGGCCGAGATCATGTGCAAAATTCGCGAGGGGCGATTCTCCCTTGACGGGGAGGCCTGGCAGGGCGTATCCGAGGAAGCCAAGGAGCTGGTCCGAGGTGCGGAGCTGGAGGTCACAGACCATGGCTGGGGAGGGGGACGTCATGTGATTACGCTGGGACAGGGATGGTCCTGGGTCAAGTGTCCTGGTTGGGGATGGGCAGGGGAGGAGAGTGGGGCTGTTACAATCTCTTTGGGGCTCAGCCTTGGCGCCAGGCTCCTCCCCACACTTCCCTGCCTCGCTTCCAGGGCTCCTGACCGTGGACCCCGCCAAGCGGCTCAAGCTCGAGGGACTGCGGGGCAGCTCGTGGCTGCAGGACGGCAGCGCGCGCTCCTCGCCCCCGCTCCGGACGCCCGACGTGCTCGAGTCCTCCGGGCCGGCGGTGCGCTCGGGGCTCAACGCCACCTTCATGGTAAGGGGCGGGGTTTGAGGAAGGGAAGGGGTGACCGGAGTCTCGAGAGGTGGGGCCTGGGGAGGCGGGGCCATCGGAGCCCAGAAAGGGGAGGTGCACTGGATTCGGCCTCAGGTCGGTCTGGAGGCCAAGGCCCTGTCGGCCTTGACCTAGGCGGCTGGAGGCAGGGTCTGGGAATCGGTGCCAAAGCTAGGATCTGGAAGCCGCGGTCAGGCGGGGATGGGGACACTCAACCTTTCCTTTCTGCCAGGCGTTCAACCGGGGCAAGCGGGAGGGCTTCTTCCTGAAGAGTGTGGAGAACGCACCCCTGGCCAAGCGGCGGAAGCAGAAGCTGCGGAGCGCCACCGCCTCCCGCCGGGGCTCCTCTGCACCAGCCGCCCCGGGCCGAGCCCCCGCTACCGCCAAGGGGGCCCCCCGCCGAGCCAACGGCCCCCTGCCCCCCTCCTAATCCCCACCACTGTGACCCCCTTCCCTCACTGGGGCTGTGACCTGGGAGCCGGGCTTACTACCGGAGGCCTCTGCCAGCGGTGACCTGATCCCCAGGGACTGTCCTTCCTTCCTACCCCACCCCACTCCCAGACAGAGCAGAAGTATTTTTATAAGCAGAGAATTTTTTTTTACCGGATAGAGTTAGAGATGCAGGGAAGGGGGGGCCTGCTGGGGAGTGGGGTTTGGGGGGCCCTCTCCCACGACACTGCCTCTTCTGGGCAGAAGGCCCCTCCGGGGGCACTGCTCCAACAGGAAAGGGCCCCTCCCCCACTTCTAAGCACTGAGTTAGGAGTGCTCACTCCTAAGCTGGGACCCCCTCCTCTGTTCTCCCTTGAGGCCCCGTTCCTGGGAAGGGCACCCCTCAACTGTCACTTTATGGACTGTCTGTGCAATTACGTCCACCAAAGACCTGTGTTGGGGGGACTGAGGGAGAGGCCCTGGGGGACCCCCTGAAGCATTTCTGCCTCACTTTATGTCATCTGCTTCTCCCCTATTGGGGCTAAGGAAGGAGACAGGTGGTCCCTGAAAGAGGAGGCCCCCTTCTCACCCACCGCCTCCCCTTTGGCACAGCTACTCCCGGCTGGGGGTGAGGCCTTGGGGATCTGGGCTGGGCATCCACGGTCACTGCCTCAGCCCATCTAGGCTGTGCCTTTAACTTTAAAATAAAAGTCCACCCAGTGCTGTCTGTGGCATCTGTGTGTTCGCGTTCGTGGTGTGGCTGTCTGTAGCAGAGATCCTGGGCAGACAGCTGCCAGCCGGTGTAGTCTGGGATCTCAGTGGGGAGGCACAGGCAGACCCTTCTGGACAAGAAGGTATTCTTTGTTCCTTGGCTTTTGCTATGAGCAGTAGGAGGGCGCCACTCTCATCCTGGGTGTATGTCTGGCCAGCTCTGCTGGGCATCATTTAGGATTCTCTTGCTTGTAAATACAGCTGCTTCTTGACTTAGGGTGGAACTACATTCCAATAAACCCAACCTAAATAGAAAATGCTGAAAGCCGAAAATGCATTTTTTAATGCCTGCAACACAGCAGACGGTTCCCGACTTAGGATCGTTTGATTTACGGGCTTTCAACTTGACCACGTGCCACAGCGATAGGCTTTCAGTAGAAATCATAAATGGTAAGGAGTTTCCTGATTTACGATGGGACTACCCATAGTAAGTCGAAAATTTTGTGTCCCGCAAAAGTCAGTCGGGGACTGTCTGTAACAGAAAACCCAACCCAAACTTGCTTAAGCAAAACACAGGGTTTTAGGGGGCTCTTGTAACTACGCAACTCCGCGATGGCTTCGGGCAAGACCTAATCCGACTCAAGCACATGATCAGGACTCAGCTGCCGACTCTCAGCTGTTTATGGTTTTCTTGGTGGTGGTCCAGTCTGGAGGACTCTCCTTATGGGCCCAAGACGGGTGCCAGGCGCTCCAGGGGATCCAGATGGAAATCTGGAGATGGAAGCTGTTTCACGGTTCCCAAGAGAAGTCCTGAGATGTGCTCTGATTGGAGCCACTGAGGTCAGGTGCCCACCCTGAACCAATCACTGTGGCCAGGGAGGCAGTGTGCTGATTGGCTTAGATCTGAATCATGGCCTCCCCTCTGGAGGCTCATTGGGTGAAGAGTAGGGAAGGGGTGGGCCTTGGAGGGCAGTCTCTTGAACCTGGTGGGTGGTCAGTGAGGGTGGGAGTGAGCGGAATAGCAGTACTCATTAGGGCCCTCCCTCACTGGGATCCCAGAGTGCAGTTCCACTCGGGGAATGTCTGAGACTCCTCCCTGCGTGATCCGTGCGAGGGTGTGTGTGTGTGTGTGTGTGTGGTCACAGGGTGGTTGTGGTCCGAGCACCTTTGCCGGCACCGCAGGTCAGGGCCTTTTGTCCACACATGGGGATGTCCTGACAGCTCCCCCACCCTGGGCCGCCTCCCCATTGCTTCTCTCCCCATGGCTACTCTGTGAGACCATCTCATGTGGACCTCCCCTCCTGCCCCCGGGAGGCCTGGGAATCTGGTCTGGGACCCAGGGGTGCCCAGGTGAGGTGAACCAGGCAAGCCTTGTGGGCCGGTGGGGCCCCAGGGAAGTGGAAAGGGCAGGAGGGAAGAAATTCTGAGGCTGGAATTCTCACTCCTGTGTTATCAGCTGTGTGACTCGATATCACCTAACAGCCCCCGCCTCCCACATTTGTAGAAAAGAGGAACCAGAGAATTAACCGATGTAAGAGTGTGGTCACTCCGTCACTAGGAATTTATTGAGATTTACTGACCTTTTCCAATGTGTAGGGACCCTCCTGAGTACTCTAGGTGGGAATCTTATTGAAGGAGATGAAAGTGTCCCATTTCATCAGATACTCACAAGCACAGAGTATTACCTTTGCTAATTGGGTGGATACAAAATAGTCTCTCATCTTCAATTTCTTCACTTCTCATTCCAGGTAACTCACAGCCACCCTATGAAAGAGGTATCCTTAGCCTCATTTCTTTCTATTAATTAATTAATTAATTAAGCTTTTATTAAAAACAATTTTTTTTGAGACGGAGTCTGGCTCTGTTGCCCAGGCTGGAATGCAGGAGTGTGATCTCGGCTCACTGCAACCTCCACCCCCTGGGCTCAAGTGATTCTCCTGCCTCAGCTTCCCGAGTAGCTGGGATTACAGGCACCCACCACCAGGCCCGGCTAATTTTTGTATTTTAGTAGAGGCAAAATACAAAAAAATTCTGTATTTTTGTATTTCACCAAGTTGCCCAGGCTGGTCTTGAACTCCTGAGCTCAAGCTATCTGCCTCCCAAAGTTTTGGGACTGCACGTGTTAGTGACTGTGCCTGGCCTAAGCGCATGCTTTTTTTTTCCAGACGGAGTTTCGCTCTTGTTGCCCATGCTGGACTGTGATCTTAGCTCACCACAACCTCTGCCTCCTGGGTTCAAGTGAGTCTCCTGCCTCAGCTTCCTGAGTAGCTGGGATTACAGGCATGGGCCACGATGCCTGGCTGGTTTTTTTTTTTTTATTTTTTTTTAATTTTTAGTAAAGATAAGGGTTTCTCCAGGTTGGTCAGGCTGGTCTGGAACTCCTGGCCTCATGATCCACCTGCCTCTGCCTCCAAGTGCTGGGATTACAGGTGTGAGCCACCATGCCTGGCAGCATATGCTCTAAAGTGAGGAAAAGCATATGGAATCCTTGAGGTTAGGCTTTTATTGATGAACTGGAAGGGCTGGCCCTGGGGCAGTCTTCCTGCAGGGTCTAATTGGCTAGAGCAGAATATGCTGTCACAACTTTCCAGGTGGCTGCAGTCCCTGTCACTCCCTGTGGTTACACCAGCTCTGTCCTGCATTCATCCCTCTGGCCCTCTAGGCATTTGAGTTTGTGACTGATATAAACACTCTGTTTCCACAATCACTGCTGCACAAAAACAGGCTTTGTGAAATGTCAGAGATGGCCCTTAAATCTTTTATTTTTGGCCAGGCGAGGTGGCTCATGCCTGTAATCCCAGCACTTAGGGAGGCCGAGGTGGGCGGATCATGAAGTCAGGAGTTCAAGACCAGCCCGGCCATGGCAAAACACCATCTCTACATAAATCAGCTGGGTGTGGTGGCACAGGCCTGTAATCCCAGCTACTTGGAAAGCTGAGGCAGTAGCATCTCTTGAACCTCGGAGGCGGTGGTTGCAGTGAGCCGAGATTGCGCCATTGCACTCCAACCTGGGCGGCAGAGCGAGGCTCCATCTCAAAAAAAAAAAAAAATCTTTTATTTTGTTCTAAAATGTAAATGTAGTTTGTATTTATGAAAAGTTGCTAAGTTTGGCCAGGCGTGGTGGCTCACTCCTATAATCCCAGCACTTTGGGAGGCTGAGGTGGGAGGATCCCCTGAGCTCAGGAATTCCGGACCAGCCTGGACACCATAGTGAGTTGAGATCTTGTCTCGAAAACAGATAATATATTCATATGATTCAAAATCCAAAGGATCCATAAGAGTACGTAGTGAAAAATGCTCTTCCGCATGCTGACCCTCAGCCACAAACCTGTTGTCGCCAGAGGCAGCTAATGTGACAGGTTCTTGTGTAGTTTTTCAGGAATATTTATGTATAGTCACAAATATAATAATATGTATGTATCAGTAGAAATTCCCATTAATTAAATGTTAATTTTAGAAAAAAATTAGTAAATACAAAAGAGATTTAAAAAATCACTCACGGCATTACTCTCCATAGATAATCTGTGTTAATATTTTGGTGCATTCAATTATTTTAGTTTTTTGAGATGGAGTCTTGATGTGTCACCCAGGCTGAAGTGTGGTGGCACCATCTTGGCTCCCACTCCCAGGTTCAAGTGATTCTCCTGCCTCAGCCTCCCAGGTAGCTGGGGTTACAGGTGTGTGCCACCACACCAGACTAATTTTTGTATTATTAGCAGAGATGGGGTTTCACCATGTTGGGCAGGATGGTCTCAAACTCCCGACTTCAAGTGATCCACCTGCCTCAGACTCCCAAAGTGCTGTGATTATAGGCGTAAGCCACTGTGCCCAGCCTGATGCATTTACTTCTAAGTTTTTCTTCCTTTTTTTTTTTTTTTT
>NW_016107417.1:4138337-4157672 GCF_001604975.1 Cebus imitator | reverse complement strand
TTTTTTTTTTTTTTTTTGTAGAGATGGGGTCTCACTATGTTGTCCAGGCTGGTCTTGAACTCCTGGACTCTCAAAGTGTTGGATTACAGTTGTAAGCCACCATGCCCAGCCTAGAATTTTCTTTATTGATGCAGATTTTTAGTTGAAATGGCAACCAAATGTAAGTAGGTTATTATAGCCTGTCTAAAGTCAAAAATAGATTGTGAATATCTTTCTATGTCAATGACTATAGTTTACAATTATTCTTTGTAGCTGTAGAGCGCTTCATCGTATGGGTATGCTGTGATTTATTTAGATTGTTTCTATTTTTGGCTACAGCTCCTTGCTATTTTAAACAGTGCTGCAGTGAACATCCTTGCAGCTACCTCTTCGCTCACCTGTTCAAATATTTCCTAGGATACATTCCTAGAAGTCGAGTTAACAGGCTAAAGGAGGCATCCTTGCACGCATATTTTAAAGGCTTTTGACATACGTGATCACACTGCCCTTCAGAAAGCTCCTCTCGTTTTAGATGACTTGCAGTAGCACGGGCCAGGTCCAGGAAGACTGTCTCCTTTAAAATGAAGTGGCAGGCCTCGCCAGCAGACTGTGTCCTTGCCCTCGTTTTTCTTGGCGGAGCTCCTGGAGGCTGATGCGGGAGCGGAGGCTGTCCCTTTCCTGTCCTGCAGTCCTCTGCAGCCCCACTGAGTCTGCGATGTGGTGAAGGGTGTTGTGGACCATGAGCAGGGGATGAAGGACAGAAGATGTGGATCTGACCTTTGTCTCTGCGGAAATGGGCTGGCAGAGTCTGCTTGGGGGAGAGAGAATGACCCCAGGGGTGTGCGGAAGAGTTCCCAGGGAGTGGGCATGCTTGAGGGCAGGGAAGCTGGGCGGCGGGGAAGCTCCCCAGAGCTTCCCAGAAACATGAGCTGAGCCGCAGAGTGGCTTCATACCAGGGCTGTGCCCCTCCTGGCTGTGTAGTTGTGACCAAAGCCACTTGGGCTTGAGTCTCCGTGGCCTCTGGAGTGAAGTGGGAATAGAACAATACCTACTGGAATTTCTGACCGGTGGTCGGCCAGACCCCTGCAAAGTGCATGGCATGCCAGGATTCTCCCACAAAAGGCAGCTTACAAAAAAAGTGTTAGGAGAAACTAGGGCTGGGCGCGGGGACTCATGCCTGTAATCCCAGCACTTTGGGAGGCCGAGGTGGGCAGATCACAAGGTCAGAAGTTCGAGACCAGCCTGACCAACATGGTGAAACCCCGTCTTTACTAAAAATACAAAATTTGGCCGGACGTGGTGGCACATGCCTGTAATCCCAGCTACTCAGGAGGCTGCGGCAGGAGAATCGCTTGAGCCCGGGAGGCGGAGGTTGCAGTGAGCCCAGATCGCACCATTGCACTCTCCAGCCTGGGCGAGACTCCATCAAAACAACAACAGCAGCAGCAACAACAAAAGCCCAGGAAAATTGGGACCAGCTCAGGCTTGCTCAGCCAGGGACCCATGTCCAGGCAAGAGACAGTGCTGCTCTTCCCTCCCTCCCCGTCCTCCTTCCCTGGGCAGCCGGCCTTCCTTCCGGCATCAGCCAGAGCCGACTGTTCTGAACCCTCCCCCAAAAAGTGAGGACCAGATGGTGCCCCGCCCTCTGAGTACCTCTTACCATGGAGTGTGAATCGTCACCGACCTGGTTTGTGTCAGTAGCTGCCTGGGGGCTGCGAGGATGGGGGTGGGAGCACACCCTTGTGTATGTGAATGTGTGTGTATGTGAGTAAATACGTGTCTGTGAGAGATTGTGTGTGAGCACCTGTGTGTCTATGGGAGCATATGAAGACGTGAGTGAATGTGAGGCTGCTAGGGAGTGTGTGACCTGAGTGCACGAGTGTGCAGGTGTATGGGAGTGTGTGTATGTGAGCATGTGAGTGTGAGAATGTGGGTGAGTGTGGATGTGTACGTGTGTAAGGACAAGTGTGTGGGTGTGTATGTAGGTGTGTACTGTATGAGGATTGTGTTTGCAAGTATAAGGGTGAATGTGTATGAGTGTGTGAACAAAACCTGAGTGTGTTGCGTGATTTGTGTGAGCATGTGACAGTGGGTGGACATGTGTATGTCTGTGTAAGAATGTCATTGTGTCAGTGTATGTGTGAATGTGTGTCAATGTGTTGAGTGTATGTATGAGTGTGTGATTGTGACAGTGTGTGCCTGTCAGTGTGGGAGTGCACATGTGTGAATGTGTGTATGTGTGGGGGTGTGTGAGTGCGTGTGAGTATATAAGTGTGAGCGTGTATGTGTGATTGTGAGGGTGTGAGCATGTGTATGAGTGTGTGGGTGTGTGTGAATGTGAGAACACGTGTGTATGAGCGTGTATGGGCATGAGCATGAGTGTGTATGTGAGTGTGAGCATGTGAATGTGGGCGTGTTTGAGAGTGGGTGTGTATGTGAGTGTGTGAATGTGTGTGGGTGTGTGTGTCTGAATGAGTGTGTGTGGGTGTTAGCGTGTGTGTGTGAATGTGGGTGTGAATGTGTGGGTGTGAGCATGTGTGGGTGAGTGTGAATCTGTGGGTGTGAGCATATGTGTGTGTGGGTGAACGTGGGTGTGTGTGAATGTGGGTGTGAGCATATAAGCGTGTGAATGTAGGTGTGTGTGAATGTGTGTGGGTGTGAGTGTGTGGATGTACATGTGTAAGTCTGAGTGTGTGTGTGAGTGTGTGTGAATGAGTATATGTGAATGTGTGTGAGAGTGTGTGAGCGTGTGTGCATGGGCGAGAGTGAATGTGTATGTGAGCGTGTGTGAATGTGAGAATGTTTGTGTGTGTGTGAATATGTGTGTGAGCGTGTGTGTGTGAATGTGTGTGAGTGTGAATGTGTGTGAATGTGTGAGTGTATGGGTGAGTGTGAATGTGTGAGTGTAAATGTGTGTGTATGGGTGAGTGTGTGTGAATGTGTGTGTTGCTCTCTGAGGGAGGCCCACAACACCTTGGTAGCAGCTCTGAAGTAAACACTTTGTTCTCCGAGTTTATTCCCCTCCACTGGGACCCGGTTCTCTGCTGGAAACTGTACTGTAGTGGGGATGTGGGATTCAGACCTGCCAGGAGGCCCTGACTCTTGGCGCTGGGCGGGGCAGGCCTGGAGGCTGCAGAGGGGAGCCCGGGACAGGGAGGGATGGGGGCAGCTGACCATGGAGCAATGGTCAGGGAAGCACAGGTGGCCACTGGCCATGGAGCAATGGGCTGGTGACACTGTGGGCCATGCGGGCGCTGTCAGGGGAGCAGCGACAGAACCAGGGCCGGGGGCAACTGGTCTCCAGGAGCCTCACTTCATCTGTGAATGGGGAAGGAAGGATTGCGGGGAGGACTAGGCTGTGGGGACTGGAGCCAGGAGGTGACCCTAGGCTGGCCTGTGACTTCATCTCCAGGGCAGACAAGGCCTGGATGTGTGTGGGGAGTCCCTGGCCTGCTTGGAAAGGGGAGCCCTTCCTTCCCAAAACTGGGCCTTCCCAGGAGGAGTGCTCTGGCTCTGCCGTGGGGGACACCTGGTCCTCGGGCAGCTGCCCTCAGATGTCACCATCACCAGGGGAGGGTATCCCTAATAGCTGTTGGGCTAAGTGTAAGAAGCTCAGGGCACTGACTCAAGTGTGCAAAAAAATCATTTTTTTGTTTTTGACATGGAGCCTCGCTCTGTTGCCCAGGTTGGAGTGCAGTGGCGCAATCTCAGCTCATTGCAACCTCCACTTCCTGGGTTCAAGTGATCCTTCTGCCTCAGCCTCTCAAATAGCTGGAATTACAAGTGTGTGCCACCACACCCGGCTAAGTTTTGTATTTTTAGTAGAGACAGAATCCCACCATGTTGGCCAGGCTGGTCTCGAACTCCTGACCTCTGCTGATCTGCCCACCTCAGCCTCCCAAAGTGCTGGGATTACAGGTGTGAGCCACTGCGCCCAGCTTGCTGTCATTGTTATCAGTCTCTCCGTCTGGGTTATGAGCATGGCGGGAGGGGCGAGACTGTCCACGTCCCTCACCACGGCATCCTTGGCACTACGTCGTACCTGGCACATGGCAGATACTCAGGCGAAGTTTGAGTGAACAAATGAATATACTGGTAGATTCAGCCGTTCTCTAGCAACTCCAGTTGAGCCCCCTGCCTGGGGTCAACCCACACCATAACTGCTCTTCTCCCCCATCTAGGGGCTCAGGGTGGGCTGGCCAGGTGAACAGGGACCTTTCCGCGGGCTGCCCAGCACGTCCTGTGCTTCTCTGGATGCTGCCTGTGTCACAGCAGCGCTGCCACCTGCAGGCTGTGTGGCTTTGGGCAAGTCACACTCTCCCCCTCTCTGAGCCTTGACTGCTTCCTCTTCTTTTTTTGAGATGGAGTCTCGCTCTGTCACCCAGGCTGGAGTGCAGTGGCTCAATCTTGGCTCACTGCAACCTCCGCCGCCTCCCAGGTTCAAGCAATTCTCCTGCCTCAGCCTCCCAAGTGGCTGGGATTACAGGCATGTGCCACCACGCCCAGCTAATTTTTTTTTTTTTTTTTGTATTTTTAGTAGAGATGGGGTTTCACCATATTGGCCAGGCTGGTTCCGAACTCCTGACCTTGTGATCCGCCTGCCTCGGCCTTCCAAAGTGCTGAGCCACTGTGCCTGGCCTCAGCCTTTACTTCTTTACTGACTCTTAGACTGAGTTCTGCAGAACGCTGGTGCTCTGGGGAGGTCTCCGGGTGCAGGGCGGGGAGGCAGGACGGCTGGATAGCCCTCCCCTTCAACCAGAGTGGCTTTGCTTTGCTCTGTTTCTGATGCTGGGGTTGAATGTAAGATTCTGTTTGAAAACGGGCTGTGCTGCAAAAGGTAGAGAATAAACCTCTAAACTAGAAGATGAAGCGGGTCTCAAAGCTTAGCCCGGAGCTTCCCTGACGGAGAGCAAAGCCCATCTCCACCAATTCTTAGCTCGGTGACCTTGGGCACATTACCGACCCTCTCTGTGCCTTAGTAACCTTATCCATGAAATGGGTCATAATGCTGGCTGCCTCGTGCCATTGCAAAGGTAAGATCAAGTAATGCATGCCAAGCACTTGGAACACCGCCCAGGCAGAGGGCAGGAGGGCCCCAGGGGTGGGTGAGGCATGGGGGTCGCTGCCGTGTAAGCCAGGCTGACTCAGGCTGGCTCCCACAGGACAGCGCGTATGTGCACGTGTGATCTTTCAGCACGTTTTCATGGAAAGAAGGCTTTCCTTTCAGATTCCTGAAGACTTCAGAGGTAAGGACTTTTCAGCAGAGAAGGCAGGGAGGGCAATTTCCACAGGTGCATGGCACACGGACGCTGGCGTCTGACAGCTTCCCCCACGGCACTGGCCTGAAGGTGGGCGGGGCCCAGGCGGGCTCTGTGGGTTAGCTCTGGGCAGTCTGAAGACAGCAGTCACCAGGCCAGGGCCTCTGGGACCCCTCCCTCCTGCCTGCTCCCTGAGGTGGCCCTCATTCTCTCTGATTCTCCCTGGGGCCTGGGAGACAGTGGGACACCCTGGGATGCCTGGAACTGCAGGCTGAGAGGCAGCCAGGGAGTGGGGGCCTCGGGGAGGAGCGCCAGGCAGGGTTCTGGCCCCCCTATAAATGGCTGAATCAGAATTTCAGGGATTGGGGTCTGGGAATCTGCTTTTAGTTTTTATTATTTATTTATTTATTTTTATTTTTATTTTTTTAATATATATATATATTTTTAATAGAGACGGGTTTTCACCACCTTGGCCAGGCTGGTCTTGAACTCCTGACCTTGTGATCCACCCGCCTTGGCCTCCCAAAGTGCTGGGATTACAGGCATGAGCCACCACGCCCGGCTAGTTTCTAAATTTAGATGGACTCTGGCTCTGTCACCCAGTCTGGAGTGCAATGGCGCCATCTCGGCTTAAGGCAATCTCTGCCTCCCAGGTTCAAGAGATTCTCCTGTTTCAGCCTCCAGAGTAGCTGGTACTACAGGCGCACATCACCACGTCTGGGTAGTTTTTGTATTTTTAGTAGAGGCGGGGTTTCACCATGTTGGCCAGGCTAGTCTTGAACTTCTAACCTTAAGTGATCCTCCTGCCTCAGCCTCTCACAGTGCTGGGATTATAGGCGTGAGCCACTGCGCCTGGCCGGAATCTGCTTTTAAAAAAGCTTTCCAGGGTCATATGGAGTGACTCATTCCTGTAATCCCACCACTTTGGGAGGCTGAGGCAGGAGGATTGCTTGAGGCCAGGAGTTCAAGGTAACAGTGTGCTATAATTGCACTACTGCACTCCAGCGTGTCTGGAGTGGCAGGCAGGTGGCAGAGCAAGACCCTGTCTCAAGAAAACAAAAACCAAAAAAACAAAACAACAACTTCCATGATGTATATTCAAGATTTGGAGCCACAGATCTCATTAACCTCCTGAACTTTCCTAATGGGGAGACTGAGGCACAGAGGGGAAGGGACTCAGCCAGAGCCACAGGGCTGCCAACTGGCAAAACCAATTCCTGTGATGCCCAGCCGAGGCTTTCTCCCTCCCTGGACCATGCTTTCTGTCATGTGGAATTTTCCACAGGGACACAGATCCAGTTTTTTGCTAAGAGCTCTCAGAAACCAGTATTCTCTGCCAGAAATCCCTGGCATCACCCACTTTAGTGGAAAGCTGGTATTCTACAGAGCAAGGGACGTCTGCTATGTCCCCCACTCCCCCCACGCCACACCCAGGTCCCCAGAGCCTCTCTGTGTTATTTTTCCCACCCAGAGGGGGTCAACAGGTGTCTGGCAGGGCCTGCTCATCAACAGATGTCCCTGTAGACCTTCACAAGGCAGGCTGCTGGGAGCACGCTGGACACGGAGGGGAGGTGGGGAGAAGCTGCCTGGGAGCGGGTGAGACCAGGTGGGCACTGACTGGTTAGCGGGGGCAGGCGTTTCTCCTCCGAGAGAGTTGCAGACACCACACAGACTCTGCAGCTCCGAGCGCTCCCATCTGCCTCAGCGGGGCCTTCCGCACCCTGCGTCCCCCCTGGCTGGGGCTTGGAAGCTCAGCCCAGAAGGTTCTTCTTGCCTGAGTGAGTCAAGTCCGGAGAAAGTCTCTGTGGTTGCCTATGGAAAGAGGAAGCACTTTCTGGCTATTTCCTTCAATAACAAGAGGAGCGACGCTGTTGAGCGCATTTTTTGAGCCTCACGATGTGCCAGGCCCCATGCCACGCATGCAGAAGGTCACACATAGGATCCCTGCTGTCCGTGCTGTTAGACACATCATAGTCATGGCTAATGTTGTTATTATGATCGTTATTATTATTTTTTGAGAGGGAGTTTTGCTCTCGTTACCCAGGCTGGAGTGCAATGGCTCGATCTCGGCTCACCGCAGCCTCTGCCTCCCAGGTTCAGTCGATTCTCCTGCATCAGCCTCCCGAGTAGCTGGGATTACACGCACGTGCCATCACGCCCAGCTAATTTGGTATTTTTAGTAGAGACAATGTTTCTCCATGTTGGCCAGGCTGGTCTTGAACTCCCGACCTCAGGTGATCCACTCGCTTCGGCCTCACAAAGTGCTGGGATTACAGGCGTGAACCACCGCGCCCGGTCCAGCTTATGATATGATTGAGTCCTTCCCTGTACCGGGAGCCAGGCACCGGGCCCAGCACCGTGTACAAGCTGCTTTCATGAACAGGCTCTATGTGATCCTCATCTGCGATTCTTTCCATTGTGTAGATGAAGAAAATGAGGCTTGGAGAGAGAAAGCAAATTGTCCAAGGTCACACAAAGGCACCCAGGGACGTTGGCCCTAGAGCCCGTGCCTCCCCACTCCAGAGCTCAGCTGTTAGCCACGGTGGTTAAGCGGTGGTGCTGCCCCAAGCTTCTCTCCTGCCCGAGAGACGTTTCTTTCTAGCGGATGTGTGGTGGTGGTTCGCTTTCCTCTGCTGCCCGTTTTAGCTCTCTTTTGCACCTAGAATCTGGTTCTTGCTCCGACTCTGCAGAGCCTGGAGCTCCACAGATGCCAGCCCTGGGCTTTCTTCGCTGAAGGTGGCATGGTAGCTTCATTTGCTGCCTTTTTGAAATACAGGTATTGATAGACTTATGACCTATGCAACTTACGACCATTCGACTTTACGACCACAATCGCTAGCCACGACTGCTCTGCTTCTGGCAGCGCAAACGTTGCCCAGCTGGGCATACGACAGTGCGGACCAGCTTCCGGCAGCACTACCATCTCCGCGTGCATATAGCCTACTCAGCTTACGACCAAATCGTGTTACGACCGGTCTGTCGGAACCAATTGTGGTCGTAAGTCGAGCACTAGCTGTAAATCATGTCAGTCACGTGACAGCGCGGTGTCCCACGTTGTCGCCTCGCTTTCCATTCGGCTCCACAGCTCGTACCTCGATGTGAAGACTGGTCTGGAACGACTAGACGCAAGATTCCAGAACACAGCCGCGAGCCTCTTCACCACGGTGACACGTTCTGAGAAACGTGTCGTTAGGTGATTTCGATGGTTAGGTGATTTTGTCATTGTGTGAACGTCAGAGTGCACTTACACAAACCTGGATGGGTAGCCCGAGACACAGCCAGGCTAGATGGCACAGCAGATTGCTCCTACGCTTCAAAACTGTACAGCAGGCAGTGCTGAATAGAGGAGGCGACCAGAATACAACAGTATTAATGTATATAAACATATCTAATAGACTGGGCGCGGTGGCACACGTCTGTAATTCCAGCACTTAGGGAGGCCGAGGTGGGTGAATCACAAGGTCAGGAGATTGAGACCAGCCTGGCCAACATGATGAAACCCCGTCTCTACTAAAAATACAAAAATTAGTTGGGCATGGTGATGTGCACCTGTAGTCCCAGCTACTGTGGAGGGTGAGGCAAGAGAATCGCTTGAATGTAGGAGGCGGAGGTTGCAATAGGCCGAGATCGGGCCACGGCACTCCAACCCAGGCGACAGAAGCTCCTTCTCAAAAAAAAAAAAAAATTAATTATAGAAAAGGTGGCACATGGCACTGTGATGCTATGATAACTATGACATCACTAGATGATAAAAAATTTTCAGCTCCCTTATAATCTTTTATTTTTATTATTTTCCTTTTTTTAAATTTCAATTTTAATTTTTTTATTTTTATTTTTTTATAAAGACGAGGTTTCACCATGTTGGTCAGGCTGGTCTTGAACTCCTGACCTCAGGGGATCCACCCGCCTTGGCCTCCAAAGTGCTTGGATTACATGCGTGAGCCACCACGCCTGGCCTATTTTCCTTTTTTAAAAAGAGAATACAGACAGGCTCTTGCTATGTTGCCCAGGCTGGGCTCAAGTTCCTGGCTTCGAGCAGTCCTCCTGCTTCGGCCTCCCAAGTCCCAACCATGTTAGCCAGGCTGGTATCGAACTCCTGACCTGAAGAGATCTGCCCACCCCAGCTTCCCAAAGTGCTGGGATTACAGGCATGAGCCACCCCCCCAGCCTCCATTATAATCTTCTGGGACCGCTACTGAATACAGGGTCCTTCACTGTCCAGACATCATTATGCAGCCCAGGAATCCAAACTGTTTGAGGGAGAAAAGCGAAGAACACAAATGAAAGGTGGCTGAGGAGGAATCAATTGTGTGAAAACTCAAGAGACGAAGACTCTGAGGTGGACCACCAGCTGTTAGCAGCAGATTTGTTAAGGACAGCACCACAGAACAGGGCTGGTCTCAGCTGTGGAACAGGCTGAGAATATCTGACGCTTTGCCTCTTCTTTTTGATGTCATAATCGCTGTTGCATTATTCGCCACAAGAATCCAGGTGAGACATTAGTTTGGGGCCCTATCCTCTCTAGAAAGCCTGGCTTGCCAGGCGCAGTGGCTCGTGCCTGTAATGCTGGCATTTTGGGAGGCGGAGGTGTGGCAGGACACGCTGCTGACAAAACCACTTGGACACCAGGTTTGTGAAGGAAGTGGCTTTTTATTCGGCCGGGAGTCTCAGGAACCGAGCTCCTGACTGGAAAATCCTGGCCTCTTTTATTAAAGGCTCAGTCTTAGAGGGTACACGTGAGAAGGTCGTGATCGATGAGGTAGGCGAGGGCTTAGGTGGGGGTCTAATCGTGATTAAGCAAGAGCAATGCCTTCGGGGGAAGATTCCTCCACACCATGCTTGCGATCTAGAGATAGGATAGGAACTAGGGTGGGGGTTTGATCTTCCACCTCCAGGTCTGGCTAGTGACACCGGTTTTGACTCCTCCACTGACCTTGCGCCTTCTATTTTCAACTTTTACTTCTCCTTTTGAAATGCAATGTAGAAGGCGAAGGGGAAGTGGTCTTAGGTGCTTAACAGGAAGGGGTCTCCTTCCTCAGAGGTGGGCGGATCACTTGAGGCCAGGAGTTGGATACCAGCCTGGCTAACACGTGTAACCCCATCTCTACTAAAAATACAAAAATTAGCAGGGCATAATGGTGCATGTGTGTAATTCCAGCTACTCTGGAGGCTGAGGTGGGGGACTCACTTGAACTCGGGAAAGTGGAGGTTGCAGTGAGCCGAGATCGCGCCACTGCACTCCAGCCTGGGTGGCAGAGTGAGACTCCATCTCAAAAAAAAAGTATGACTGAGGCTGGCATTTTCTCTACTCCTGTCTTCCTTAGCTTCCTTAGCAACATAAAAGTTATAGCGTTGTGTGTGCCAATGGGCTGTTTATAATATCACATTTCCTAGCCTTTCAGAGATACCAGATGTAGACAAAGGTTATTGGGTGTGGTTTCTGGGCAAGCTCTCCAAAGGAGGCTGACTTAGCTGAGAGGCATGTCCTTTCGCTGTGCCCCTTTCTACTCTCTGCTGCCTGAAATGTGGATGTGATGTCTGGAGCTGTAGTAGCCATTTTGGGTTCATGAGGTAGCCCCAAGGACGGAAGCCTCATGTTAATGAGGGCAGAGAGCAAGACAGAATGAGCCTGGGTCACTGATGGGCGTGGAGCTGCTGTATCAACCCTGGGCTGGCGACTTCTAGACTTCTTTTTTTTTTTCTTTTTTTTAGAGAGGGGGTTTCACCATGTTGGCCAGGCTGGTCTCGAACTCCTGACCTCATGATCTACCTGCCTCGGCCTCCCAAAGTGCTGGGATTACAGGCTTGAGCCACCACGCTGGCCTAGACTTCTTTTTATAAGGCAGCAAAATTTAACTTTCTTTTATTATAGCTGCTGTTATTTTGGTTCTCTGTAGCTTGCAGCCAGGGGCAATTCTTAACTGATAGCAGAGCTTGTGAGCATACCCGATGCCTCACTTCCCGCCTCTACTCATGAGAAAAGGGAAGTTTGACACGGATATAGCAGGGTGTCCCTGAGGGTCTATACTGGGGACAGAGCCTGCTCATTGTGAGTTTGGGGGCTTTACCTTGGCTCTGTCCTATTTGCAGGAAGGGACATGCACTCTTGTTTTCTCTCAGAACAGGAGGAGAATGAAGGCGTTTGGTGCAGAAGTGTCCTGGGGGAGGAAGGGGCAGGAGGAACAGTGGAGGCAGAAATGCAGAGTGAGGGCTGGGCTGGGGCCTAGGGATGTTTCTGGGAGAGGTAGTGAGCCTCTGGGCTCAGACAGTGTCCCTCCTGGCCTGGGTGACAAAGAACAGTGTAGCTCTGGGGCGCCACAAAGCCATGTGTTTCTGACCAACCCTAGCCGACCTTGACTCTCTAGGGCTGGCAGCCTGGGAACACGGGATGCCAGCAGAGGAGGGGATGCAGAGGGGTTGGGGCCAGGTGGAAGCCAGGTGTGGGCTTGGACCTGAGCACGTAGAAACACTCCACATGCCCTGGAATCCCCAGGGGTGGCATGTGTTGAGGTGGGCTGTGCTCTGTGGGTGTGCAGCCGGTCACTAAGCATCTCGGTAATTCAGCTGGAGACCTTGTTTGTGCCCTGGGTGGCCGAGCGGGGCGTGGAGGCTGCACCGGGAGTGGGAAGCCGATGGACTTAATGAACATCGTAAATCCCGCGGACTCCCTGCGCTTGCCTTCCTATTGCCTGGTGGAGACTTACCTCTTCGGAGACCTGGTTTCAGCAACCGCTCCATAAACATCCTTGAAGTTCATGGCCCTCTTCGCTGTCTTGGTTCTCACGCTGCATTTTCTCAGCCTGTTCCATGTTTGCTGATTGAATCAGCAATTCAGCCAGTGGGATTAAAAGACATATACAACTTTTTTTTTTTTTTTTTTTTTTTTTTTTAAAGCAAAAATGCCTTCTTCGGTTGAAGCAGCTCTGCCTGACCTACCATTTGCCAAAGGAGATGCTCTCAGAAACATCCTGTTGCCGGCACTCAGAACAAAGATTTAAAAGCCTGTAGCAAGGATTGGAAGCGTCATGACCAACATCTCTGTGTTTATAAAGCATGATTTCTCCTGTGAGATTGCTGGAGAGATATTTTAACCCTCATTTTACAGGTGGAGAAGGTACGGGGAGGTCTTGCTTGCGATAATGAGGCCAGCCATTGCTGGAGACTCCAGGGGTCTCCAATATTAGCCCAAATATTGGCTTAAATAGAATAAAAGTGGTAGCTGATATCTGAGCATGGACTCAGCCTGGCCCAGGACCAAGTGGCTCTGATCTGTGATCTGTGCAGTGTGTGCAGCTTGCCCAGCTCCTGTCCCTCCCACTTGTGCTTTCTGGTCCCTCCAAGTTTGCTCTAGGTCGTTTCGGGAATGCATGGCATGCTGGAGTAGATGCTCACCCATTTCCACTGGTCACAGACAAGGAAGCACCTAGCCCTGATGGTGGCTGGCAGCCAGGCTGTCACCCCAAGGGGACCATACCTCAGTATCCAGCTGAGGCTATGGATGATAGAGGAGAGATGGAAAAAGTCAACTCCTGAGGACTCAGCTGAGCTGCTGGATCGAACCAACCCTGAAGTCCACCCTACTGCTGGAGTTTCCTTTAGCCAGCCTGCATCTACCTTTATCATTTTCTTTCTTGGCACCATTCAGAGCCAAGAAAGAAAGTCTTCATGTGCAAGGGCCAGCATGCAGCTTGTAGAGGGGCTGGGAATCCCAGCTGTGTCTGTGCTACTTTTTCCGTCTCCAGGTGCCATGAGCGAATCAGGAAAAGGTGCTGGAACTGCATTAGTCTGTTCTCATACTGCTAGTAAAAACATTCCTGAGACTGGGTAATTTCTAAAGGAAAGAGGTTTAATTGACTCACAGTTCCCAGAGCTGGGGAGGCCTCAGGAAACTTACAATCAAGGCAGAAGGGAAAGCAAATATGTCCTTCATAGGGCAGCAGGAGAAGAATGAGCAAAGATGGAAAAGCCCCTCACAAAACCATCAGATCTCAGGAGAACTCACTCACTATTACGAGAGGAGCATGGGGATAACCATGATTCGGTTACCTCCCAATAAGTCCCTCCCACTACGTGTGGGGATTATGGGAACGACAATTCAAGATGAGATTTGGGAGTGGACGTAGCCAAACCATATCAGGGACTAAGGTAGCAAGTTATGGGAGTCATCAGCTCGGTTCAACTGTGTGTCAATTAACAAAGTGTTCTGCAGTAAGAAATCGTCCCATCTGGGCGATATGTGTAGCTGGCAGAGGAAGTGAGCTCAGCAATGGGGAGCTTCTAAGGAAGCCGGACCTGGTTGTGGGGTGGGATGTGGACTCTGGCCCGGCAGAGAGACCCAGGGCTCCAGCAGAGGGGACATGTAGGTAGCCAATGGCCCGGAGCAGGGCTGCGCTCCTTCCACCACATACCATCATTCTTCAGGTGTGGTGACAAGGCAGGGGAAGCTTCTGGGACCTCTTGGGATTACCAAGGGGCTGAGGTTGTTCATTTATCAGCCTACTGCGTGGTTACTACTGAGGGTTGTCCTGTGGCCCGCAGCGGGCAGAGCAAGAATGAGACTGGACCTGGGGCCGGGCAAGGTGGCTCACGCCTGTAATCCCAGCACTTTGGGAGGCCTGGGCAGGTGGATCACCTGAGGTCAAGAGTTTGAGACCAGCCTGGCCAACATGGTGAAACCCTGTCTCTACTAAAAAAATACAAAACTTAGCTGGGCGTGGTGGCCCATGCCTATAGTTTCAGCTACTAGGGAGGCGAAGGCAGAAGAATTGCTTGAACCCAGGGGGCAGAGGTTGCGGTGAGCTGAGATTGTGCCATTGCACTCCAGCCTGGGCAATAGAGCAAGACTCTGTCTCAAAAACAAACAAACAAACAAATCCAAAAAACAAAAAGAGAGTGGACTTGGCCCAGAGGCAGGGCTCTGTGCCACGGTAGCCTCTCTGGAGATAAAGCAGTGAGCGCCAAAGGGAGGGGCCCCAGGGAGGAGGCAGCGGCTTGGCCAGTTCACACTCCAAGTCTGTATTTTGGTCCAGTGGGCCCAGAAGTTCCTTGGCACTCCTTCCCCTGGAGGGAGGTGTGTGCAGTGTGTGCCAAGCCCCTCGAGGGGAGACAGGCGGCTCCCCGCTGCCCCCAGCAGAGGGTGGGAGCGCTACTTAAGAAGTGGGACCCCACTTTCTCAGTGGAAGGTAGCAGGGCGCTGCTCCATGGCAGCATTTGCAAACCATGTTCCTTGCTCAGGGAGGTTATAAGATGGTGGTAGATGCTCAGCAAAAGGTTTGCCATCAGCCGGGTACTTTGCTGACTCTTGGGAAGTCCTAAAGGGCCTTAGCCATGAAAGCTCTGAGGAGCCCACAGCATGACGCCTGCTTCATTCTGAGCTCCCCATGGCATACCCCGGAACACCTGTGGAGCACTGGGGCTTCTGGAATGTAGTTTGGGAAACTGTTCTGGATCTGGCTTGCTCTGAGCCTGGACATTCTCTTGTGAACAGGCCGGGCTTGTCATGAGAGGTGGTTTATAAGCAGGGAGCCACCTCATTAATTTGCAGGTAGGTCATCTTCCCTTGCACCCATCATCCCGGGTCACTTGGCTCTGGGCAGGCCCCTTGCTCCCTCTGCTTCCCACAAGCCCTAGAGCTCAGCCTGTCCTTTTTTTTTTTTTGAGATGGAGTCTTGCTCTATTGCCCAGGCTGGAGTGCAGTGGCAGGATCTCAGCTCACCGCAACCTCTGCCTTAGCCTCCCAAGTAGCTGAGATTACAGGCACCCGCTACCATGCCTGGCTAATTTTTGTATTTTTAGTAGAGATGGGGTTTCACCATGTTGGCCAGGGTGGTGTCGAACTCCTGACTTCAGGTGATCTGCCCACCTCAGCCTCCCAAAGTGCTGGGATAACAGGCGTGAGCCGCCGCGCCCGGCCACTCAGCCTATCCTAAAGCAGTTGCCGCAGCTTTGGCTGTCAGGGTTTGTTTCTAGGAGGGAGGATTGTCCCAGGGCTCACTCCTCTGTGTGACTCTTGCAGGTCTGTAGATGCTGCGAAGGGGAGGAGGGTTCTGATCTCAGGTACATCTAGAACATTCCACCCCCAGGCTGGTTCCCGATTTCCTTCTGGTGTTGCTCCCCAGGCCTCTGTGGTGCAGGGCACTGTTGAGGCTGGGGGAGCTTGGTCTCTGCAGTGGACTTTGGGTCAACCCCCTCCTGGTTCTGTTTGAATGAATGCCAAACAGTCAGGCACTCATTCACAACAGGAGCTTTTTCCACATGTAAGGCTGAAGCTGGGCCCAGGGATAGAGAAGTGGATGAGATGGAGCATGGTCCCTGCCCTTGGCGGGTGCTCACATGGTGTGAAGACAGACATTAGCTGATGAGGCCGAGAGGGAGGTGGTTCCAGGGAGCACGTGGTGGGGGGCACTGAACTTTGTCCTTGGGCGCTGGAAGGGATTCTGGAGGTACCAGGAAGGCTGGAGAACCACAGAAACAGGGTGCTGCTCCTAGAACCTGAGGCAAAGTCTGGCCACAGGAGCGGTGAGCCGCTGCCACCACGGAACACCGGGCGCCACACCTGCCCCTGCCGCAGCCTCTGGCTCTGTGCCCCACGAGCTACCAACTGTCCCTGAAGTTAGAAACTGTGGCCAGAAGGACGCACTCAACATCGTTCCCTAATTCTTTTTTCCTTTTTTTGAGACAGAGTCTTGTTCTGTTGCCCAGGCTGGAGTGCAGTGGCGTGATCTCGCTCATTGCAATCTCCTCCTCCCAGGCTCAAGTGATTCTCCTGCCTCAGCCTCCCAAGTAGCTGGGATCACAGGCATGCACCATCATGTCCGGCTAATTTTTGTGTTTGTTTGTTTGTTTGTTTGTTTGTTTTTTTGAGACGGAGTTTCGCTCTTGTTACCCAGGCTGGAGTGCAATGGCGCGATCTCGGCTCACCGCAACCTCCGCCTCCTGGGTTCAGGCAATTCTCCTGCCTCAGCCTCCTGAGTAGCTGGGATTACAGGCACACGCCACCATGCCCAGCTGAATTTTTGTATTTTTAGTAGAGACCAGGTTTCACCCTGTTGACCAGGATGGTCTCGATCTCTTGACCTCGTGATCCACCCGCCTCGGCCTCCCAAAGTGCTGGGATTACAGGCTTGAGCCACCGCGCCCGGCCAATTTTTGTGTTTTTAGTAGAGACAGGGTTTCACCATGTTGGTCAGGCTGGTCTTGAACTCCTGACCTCAGATGTTCCTCTGCCTCCTGAGTAGCTAGGACTACAGGTGCAGCACACTACGCCCAGGTAATTAGTTTACTAACGTGGGTTTTTATTTTTATTTTGTAGAAATGGGGGTCTCGCTATGTTGCCTGGGCTAGTCTCGACAGTCCTGGCCTCAAGTGATCCTCTTGCCTCAGCCTCCAAGGTGTTGGGATTGCAGGTGTGCGCCACCGCACCCGGCCCTCCTCAGTCTTTGGAAGATGACAGCACAGTATGTCATTAACCACAGTGGCCGGCGATCTTGTATCTTCCCTGCCAACAGAAGCCTGCTTTTGTGTGGGGAGGCAGCACGCTCAGTCCGGGTCCTGACAGGAGGACTCCCGTCTGATACTCACCTCCCCAGCCTCTGTTGCAGCTGGGGGTGGCCGTGTGATGTGGTTCTAGCCAAAGAGATGTGAGGAAATGTGAGGAGGAGGGGCTGCTTCTGGGAAACGCTTTCCTTCTTGAAGAGAGGAACACTCCTTTCTTCCCGATAAAAGGCTCCTGGATAATGTCTCTGAGCTATTTTTCCAAACCCAGAACTGCCCATACCCACACTGCCTCGTGTTGCTTCAGCCTCTGATATGTAGATTTTCTGTTCATTGCATCCAAAGACATTCCTTTTTTTTTTTTAAGATGGGGTTTCACCATGTTGGTCAGGCTGGCCTTGAACTCCCGACCTAAGGTGATCCGCCCACTTTGGCCTCCAAAGTGCTTGGATTACAAGCGTGAACCATCCAAAGACATTCCTAATGGCTACAGCTGTGTGACACCCTAGGAGGAGAATTCATTTCCTATTCCATTTCCTATCTTAAGTTGGGTCAAACAGCACTGTGTAATATAACTCCCAGTGGGACTGGAACATTGAGAACCACATCAAAACCTGCAACATAAGACGGCCCCAATGTAAGTAGGAGCCCCCACGATCAAAGTCCAATAATGCAATACCTTTTCCATTCTAAGGCAAAGCCAGATGAATCAGAGTCAAGACCCCTTCCTCTTCCATGTCTTACCATGCTCGGCCTTAGCTGGAGGGCCCCACTCGGCTGAAATTTGGCTTCCCTTGGTGGCAGTTGCAGCCTGGCTGCCCCTTCGCCACTTTCCAAGTGAACTTGATACAGGCCTGGAGTGCAGTAGTGCGATCTCTGCTCACTGCAACCTCTGCCTCCAGGGTTCAAGAGATTCTCCTGCCTCAGCCTCCTGAATAGCTGGGACTACAAGCACGTGCCACCACACCTGGCTACTTTTTGTATTTTTGGTAGAGATGGGGTTTCACCATGTTGGCCAGGCTGGTCTCGAACTCTTGTCCTCAAGTCAAGTGATCTGCTCACCTTGGTCTCCCAAAGTGCTGGTATCACAGACGTGAGCCACTGTGCTCCGCCACAGTGTATGCTTTTAACCTGGATCGACTTGTCCAAAGAGCCAGTCCCTGGCACATATGAGATGTTCCTAGCACACTCCACACCCCCGAAGTGTAAACATCAGACAGACATAAGCAGCGTCTCCATTATCACAGCAGCAGACCCAGCAGCCTGGAGCCCACTGTGGAGCCGGCTCAGCTGGAGAAGGATGCAGGCAGAACGCAGCAGGGACAAGAGAAATGGTCTTCCAGCTTCACCAGGAGACGGGAGTCCATGACCCATCAATTGAAACCCCCCTGGGGGAAATCGCCCAGTGAGAGGCAAACTGTGTCTCCTGCCGCCCGCATCCACCCAGGCTCATAGCTTCCTCTGAGAGCCACTGCGGGGACAGTTGTCTTTTGGGTCACTTAACATTTGCAGTGAAGTCATTCCCGTAGCCCCTCCCCCACCTCGTGCTCATCCTGCTTATTCAAAAGCTCTTGCTTTTGGTGAGAGCTACCCACTCCTCCAGCAGCCCTTCCCCGAGCTGCATCCTTGATTCTCCGCAGTTCCGGCGGCGCCCTGCTCTCTGTTTCTCCATCCTCAGCGAGATCTGCAGGGGGCTTTTGGCTCTGGGAGGTGATGTCTCAGCAGCTGCTCAGGAATTCCCGGGGCCTAAGCCTCCCCCTCCAGGGGCCCCCCTGTCCCAGAGGTGTCTCTGCTGTAGAGTCGCCGTGGAATATTCCTGGTCCAAAGCAGCTGCCAATGCCTCAGACGCCTGTGCCCCCAGAGGCCCAGGGGCAGCAGCGTGTCTTTTCCCAGGGGCTTTGGAATTTCCTAGGACTTATTTTAACAGCGGCAGCAGAAGCCCTCCTTTCTGCCACTCCGTCTCTGCAGCAGTGGGTCAGGATTCCGCCGTTTATTTCCATCCACGGATCCTCTCCCACTGAGGTTCCCAACTGCAGCAGCTCATTGGAATTGCATACCGATGCTCAGACCCCACTCCAGGGGTCCTGATGAATTGATTTGCGGCGGGAGCAGGGGAGGGGCGTGCATCGGCTTCTTAACATTCCCCCAAGGCTGCAGCAGCCAGATGGAAAACCGAGGCTTTTCCAGGGGCCCAGCTAGGCTTTTTAAAATTTTTCTTTGAGTCAGGGTCTTACTCTGTTGCCCAGGGTGGAGTTCGATGATGCAGTCTTGCCTACTGCAACGTGGATCTCCCTGGTCTCAGGTGATCCTCCCACCTCAGCCTCCCAAGTAGCTGGGACCACAGGCAGGCACCACCATGCCTGTCTGATGTTTGCATTTTTTGTAGAGGAGGGGTTTCGCCATGTTGCCCAGCCTGGGCTCAAGTGATCCTCCCGCCTTGGCCTCCCCATATGCTGGGATTACAGATATAACCCACCATGCCCAGCCCCCGCTAGGTTTTTTAAACATAAAAACCCATATTGGTCCCTTCGTCCTTTCCTATTCTTTGATAAGTTTAGTCTTACACTGTCTGCTGTGTTGTGGAGTCTTTCTTCTTTTTCTCCTT
>NW_016107417.1:4136946-4138327 GCF_001604975.1 Cebus imitator | reverse complement strand
ATTCTCCTGCCTCAGCCTCCCGAGTAGCTGGTACTACAGGCAATGCGCCACCACGCCCAGCTAATTTTTGTATTTTTAGTAGAGATGGGGTTTCACCGTGTTGGTCAGGCTGGTCTCAAACTCCTGGCCTTAAGTGATCTACCCGCCTTGGCCTTTCAAAGTGTTGGGATTACAGGCGTGAGCCTGTGCCTGGCCCTTTTTCTTTTTTATTTACTATAAACCACAGTGAAAGCAGCACTCATGGTGGTCCAGTGATAAATGGAGTTTTCGGCTGAAGTTCGAATCACTGGGGACCCGTCAGGCCCATGAACTTACGCCATGGCTCTTTACCCAGTTCCTGAATGTACAGTTGCTGTAGGCATTCTTGGCAACAGGGAGAATCTCCACTTGGGCTCTCTGACCTGCAAAGAAAGAGCCATGAAGATAAGAAGGGCCATGAGGGAGACCCTGGAGCTTCCCCAACCTCTGAGCTAGGGGGTCAGAGCAATGCGAATCCCTGGGCAGCTGCCCTGAGATTACGTGGCCATGAAAGACGTGAGGGTGGCAGGGGAGGGGCTTTCTATCACAGCCCCCTTCACGTGTCTGTTTGGTCTGTGCAGAAGGTGGACTGGTCCTGGGTCCTGGAGGACTGCGTGTTGCTATACACATAGGTGGTGGCCCCAACTGCAGCTGCGGCTCCAGGTGCAGTATCTTCCCTGGAGCAAAACGGCACACCCCCGGCACCTGCTATGCAGCCTTTGACCCACCCAATTCTTTTTTCTCTATAGTAGTTTTCAAGGTCCACCAGAAGCAGTTTGCATTTACCTTTCACCTTCACAGTCTTGCCTCAGGGTCACGTTAACCCTTCCACTTTCTGCCACAGCGTAGCTGGCAGAGATCTGGTTCTCTGCATTCCACAGGACAGGACACTGGTCTGCTACCTGGGAAATGTTATGCTGATTGGGCCTGCTATGATCTCAATGTCTAGCCCCTCTAAAACTCACCTTGAAATTTAATTGCCACTGGGATGGTATTGGGAGGTGAGACCTTTAAGAGGTGTTTAGGTCATGAGGGTCCTACCCTCACGAATGGGCTAATGCTATTATTGAGGGTGTGGGTTTGTTATTGAGGGAGTGAGTTTGCCCTTTCTTGCCTTCTCTCGCTCTGTCTTTGCCCTTCCACCACGTTATAATGCAGCAAGAAGGCCCTTGCCAGATGCTGATCCTTTGGTCTCAGGCTTTGCAGCCTCCAGAACTGCAAAGTCAATACATTTCTGATCCTTATGAATTATCCAGTCTGTGGTATTGTGTTTTTCTGTTTTAACAGCACAAAATGGCCAAAGGCAGGGCCTGGGGAGCAAGAAGTAGCAAGTACTTTTCTTCTCTCTTTTTTTTTTTTTTTT